>NC_057805.1:70867108-70870477 GCF_018294505.1 Triticum aestivum
CCTCAAGTCGAGCTTAGAGAACACTGACGAACCCGCCAGTTGATCATACAGATCATTGATCCGAGGAAGGGGGTATTTATTCTGGATGGTAGCTTGGTTTATAGGACGGTAGTCTTGAACTAACCGGTTTGTCCCATCCTTCTTCTTGACAAAGAGAGAAGGTGCTCCCCAAGGAGAGCAACTTGGGCGAATGAATCCCTTGCGAAGAGATTTGTCGATTTCCTCCTTAAGCTCAAGGAGTTCATGCGGCGGCATTTTGTAGGGTCGCTTGGCTATAGGAGTGGTGCCTGGTTTCAAGTCGATGATGAATTCGACAGCTCTAGCAGGGGGAATCCCTGGAAGTTCTTCAGGAAACACGTCGAGGAATTCACGCACGACGGGAATGTTTTCAATGCCCTCGAGTGGTGCAGCGTTCAATGCATTCAATGCATAGAGCCTTGCCTCGGCATTTTGCACCAGATGAGCTTGGTAAGCAACTATTTCATCTAAAGGGTGTAGCAGATGGACGGTTTTAGTGGCGCAAACTATAGAAGCAGTATGCGCTTTCAACCAATCCATACCCAAAATGAGGTCGATGTTAGACGACTTCAGGATAATGGGAGAGGCATAGAATTCCAGCCCTTCGATTTCCACGGGGACATCGATGCCAACCAAGGAGGTTTGACACTGTCCCACTAGGGTTTTGACCAATACAGAGGTGTTCATCTCCTCACATTTAACGTCGTGCTTGTATGCAAAATCTTCTGACATGAATGAATGCGATGCACCTGTATCAAATAAAACGGATGCTGGTACTGAATTTACGAGGAGTGTACCCATCACAGTAGCAGGCTGGTCTTGAGCTTCGTTGAGATCAACGTGGTTGGCATGAGCACGACCATAAGACTTAGCATTGTTGTTGCGAGGCTGATTGTTACCACGGCCAGTTGCTAGAAGGGCCAGTTGATTCTGGTTCTAGTTGCATTCTTTAGCACGGTGTCCTGGTTGACCACACCTGAAGCACAAGCCATTATTCGGGGTGGGAACAGGAGCTTGGGATGGTGGAGCTGGAAGTCTTGACTGCCTAGATGGTGGTGGAGGCAGACGAGGTGCAACATATGTCTGCCTTGGGGCAGATGCATTCGGACGGTACATGCTGTTCGGGATCCATATCTTACGCTTCTGTGAGGGCGGGCCCGAAGATGAGCCCGTGTCACGGTTGCGCCTGTGAGAGCTCTGGTATTCCTGCAGACCAGTTTCGACATTGATGGCCTTGTTCACCAAGGTGGCGAAATCAGCAAAGTCATGCACTAGAAGTGCGAGCTTGATGTCAGCTTGAAGGCCATCACGGAACTTCTCCTATCTGCGTGCATCAGTTGCAATGTCTTCTTCAGCATAGCGGGACAAGTCCAGAAACTCCCGCTGATAAGCTTCGACAGTTTTGTTGCCTTGGGTGAGGTTGCGGAACTCACGCTTCTTCCGGTCCATGACTCCTTGAGGAATGAAGCGGGCACGGAAAGCAACTTGGAAGACTGGCCATGTGATGATTGTTCCAGCTGGCAGAGTACGCCTGTGGCTGTCCCACCATTGAGCTGCGGGTCCCTTCAAGAAGAAGGAAGCAAAGGTGACATAGCTGGCAGGGGCTACATCAGCAGACTCCATCTCATAGGTGATGTCACGGAGCCAGTCATCAGCATCCAGAGGCTGAGTTGAGCTGCGGTAGATGGTTGGGTTGAGGCGTATGAAATCTTGAAGAGTCACTTGAGCTGGCTGCTGGTTCATATTGGGGCGAGGAAACTGGGCCATCATATTTTCCATGAATTGGCGGTTCAGTTCAAACTGTTGGATCATACCAGCCATGTACTCAGGTGGTGGTGGGGCATCGCCACCACGACCACGACCACCTGGTCTAACCATCCTGCTAATATATAACAGGGGTAGTTCAGCATTGAGAAATTTTCAATGACAAGAATCATTCATGATGAAACATGCATAATGAAAGGAGCACGATAGCTACTACATAGTAGTCGGCATAACTTTACAAAAGGGGTCATGCATAGAGTTCAGTACATAGAGTTCAGTACATAGACTAAAACATCATAGGCGGCACACAGGCTCGCGGCGACTGCAACTAATACTACAAGCAAGCCTACATCAGTCCCAAGAGGTACTGTGGAGGTAATCGTAGCCCGACAGCTAGTAGTGAGGCAACGGATAGCCCTCGACGTCAGCAGACTGGGGGCCGTAGATACTCAGGTGTAGAGCCCGACGCTCAGGTGGCAGAAGAGGGCCAAGTGCGGGAGAGTAGCCTCCCACCTCTGGCCAACCGACACCGTGGGGCATCACGGTCCTGGCTGGGTAGATCGCAGTACGCGGTACCTGTCCAGATTGGACAAAGGGGTGCAGCAGCGTCAGAGCTCGGTAAAGGTGCTGACGGGTGGTGTACATCTCGTGGCGAAGAGCTCGGTTAGCTCGATCCAGCCCATCAGCATGCAGAACAAGGTGCTGATGGTAGAAGGGCTCTCGGGTGACAGTGGAGTAGGCAGCAGTATAGTATCCCTCCGCACCAACATCAGATGCGATAGCAATGTGCCTGAAAGGGGAGGTGTCCAACTCCCGATACTCTCCACGAAGACGTGTCAGAGCAGCATAGGCAGCATCGTGGACAGCCATATCGATGGTCACACCAACACCATGTGCGGTGTGCAGCATAGTAGTGGAGTCATACTCCCGAGAGTAGAGGTGGACGATGGCACGGTACTGCTCCTGGTTAAAGTCCTGGTACTCCTCGTAGACGGTGTACTCAGGGTGCCAGCGATAACCCAGATAGGTCATCATCTCAGCTAGCACCGCAGGCGATCCCGAGGCACCAATGGCCGTCGTGTGACGAACGACCTGCCTCGTGGGTTCCATCTCAAAGCAAAGACGTTTCAAAGGAGTCAAATGACAGTGTGTGAATTGTTCAATATACTATTCTAGGAAACAACTATGGCTTATCCAACTTTGGGGTGAATGCGGTCACGGGATCCTAGTGTTAGAGTTAGTAAATTCGTTTAACCCGAGTAGAAGAGAGTTCAGAGTCCCAGAGTAAAGGTCGAGGAGTAAAAGATACTAGTACCACCCAATGGCGACGTGGGCCCGTAAGACACACAGCCATGTTAGTAAAAGTTTTGTAATGTCTAGACTCGACTTCGGCCAAGGAGTGTGGAAAGGGGGATTCCTACAGGCAGTCGGCTCTGATACCAACTTGTGACGCCCCCGATTTGACCGTACACTAATCATGCACGCAAATGTGTACGACCAAGATCAGGGACTCACGGGAAGATATCACAACACAACTCTAAAACATAAATAAGTCATACAAGCATCATAATACAAGCCAGGGGCCTC
>NC_057805.1:70872187-70874129 GCF_018294505.1 Triticum aestivum
TATAGACCAAATGGCCAGACTCAGATCAAATACCAAGATCTCGTTAAGCGTGTTAAGTATCCGCGAACGCCGACCAGGGCCAGGCCCACCTCTCACCTAGGCGGTCTCAACCTGCCCTGTCGCTTCGCCACAAAGATCCACTTGCGGGTACTCCTACGAGCCGACCCGACTTTAGTCATCACATGTGTCATGTATAAAGTATATAAGTATATACCCGTGGTCACCGCCCAGGTGGTCACGGCCCGATAGTATAGCACAGCAGACGGACAAGAATGTAGGGCCACTGATGGAAATCTAGCATCCTATACTAAGCATGTAGGATTGCAGGTAAAGGTAACAACAGTGGTAGCAAGGATAGGCTATGCATCAGGATAGGATATCGGAAAACAGTAACATGCTACACTACTCTAATGCAAGCAGTATAGAGAATAATAGGCGATATCTGGTGATCAAGGGGGGGGGGGGCTTGCCTGGTAGCTCTGGCAAGTAGGAGGGGTCGTCGACTCCGTAGTCGAACTGGGTAGCAGCAGTGTCGGTCTCGTAGTCTACCGGAGAGAAGAGGGGGAAGAAACAATAAATACAATGCAAACATAAGCATGACGATGCGTGACATGACAATGAACGGTGCTAGGTGTGTCCTAATGCGACAGTAGGTGGTACCGGCGAAGGGGGGGGGACATCCGGGAGGTATTCCCGATGTTTCACGTTTTCGGACAGACGGACCGGAGGGGAAAGTTGCTAGTTCGATAGGTTAGGGAGGTGTGGTGGACGAACGGACTGCGTATTCGGATTCGTCTCGTCGTTCTGAGCAACTTTCATATAGAATACATTTTCATCCGAGTTACGGTTTAAAAGATATGAATTTTCAAAGATTATTTGAATTTCTGGAATTATTTAATTAACAGAAAAGGGATATGACGTCAGCATGACGTATGAGTGACGTCAGCGGTCAACAGTCCGGTTGACTGGTCAAAACTGACACGGGGGACCCACCTGTCATAGACAGTGGGTTAACAGAAGATTAAACTAATTAATTTTTAGTTAATTAACTACTGGGCCCACCTGTCAGTGAGTGATTAGATTAATTAATTATTTTTATTTATAAAACATTTTCCTTTTCTTTTCTTTTTTTTTATTTTTTTTATTTTTGCGGCAGGGCCCGCATGTCAGTGGCTGGGCTTGCCCAGTCAGCACGTTGACTGGGTGGATCCAGTCAACAGGGCCCACGGGCCCACTGGCAGTGGCACTGGGGTTGGGGGCAGGCCAGCCACGTCGGCGGCCGGCGCCGGAGCAACTCCGGCGACCAAAACAGCGGCGGCCCCTCGCCGGAGTTGGCCGGAATCGCGCTACGGGGCTCAGGGAGGAGCGGGGCTAGGCCCATTCGAAAGGGCTCGCAACGCCGCATCCAGGGGTGGCCGGGGCTTCGCCGGACTTGGCCGGAATCGGCGCCGGCGAGCGGCGGAGGCGGCGGCGCGCACGGGTGCCCGACGGAAACGAGGCTACGGCGGGCTATCGAGCAAGCGGAGGGGCTGGGGGGCATCTACGCGAGGTGGGGAGTGCAACGGGCTTGAGCCTGTGACGATAAGGTTACCGGAGACCCGCCGGCGGCGAGCTCCGCAGCGCGGCGTTCGGGCGCGCGCGGGGAAGAAGCTAGGGGGCGCGCGAGAGAGAAAGGACAGGGGAGGAGGGGGGAAGAGGCTCACCGCGCGGCACACGGAGGCCGGTGAGAGCTTAGGAGCAGCAGGTCGGCGCCGGGGAAGGAGGGGGTCGCCGGCGTCCGAAGTTGAAGACGAGCTCGGGGAGGCCGTTGCAGTGGCTCCGAGCTTCAACGGAGAGGCGGAGGTGGTGTAGTCGAGGGCGGCGACGGCGTATGACACGGCGAGGTGGCAATTGGGGCACGGTGGCCGTGTGAACGACGGGAACGGCGGCGAGCGCGTCGGGC
>NC_057805.1:70874369-70883023 GCF_018294505.1 Triticum aestivum
GTGGGAGATGGGCTAGGCCGGCTGGGCCGGGGGTCGGCCCAGTTGGGCCAGCGGTCCAGTGGGGGGGAGGGCCTTCTCCTTTTTTTTTCTTTTTCCCTGTCTGTTCTGTTTTCTGTTTTCTTTTTATTTGTTTATTTTCTTTTCTGTTTTATTTCATTTAAAAGTATCTAGGCATTTTATAAAAATGTGTTTTCTCCACAATAATTATCCGTGCAATTTCTGGCAGGGCCCGAACATTTTTGTTTGAATTTTTGAAAACTTTTATTTTCCACTTTTAAATTTAATTGAAGTTTGAATTAGGAGTTTGAAAAGGAATGTGATTCAAATGTGATCAAGCCCTGTTTAGCAACATGATTAGCTTAATCACAGGGAGTTACTGTAGCATGATTCTCGGGGTGTTACACATAAGCAGGCGTCGCTGTTGGCCGCAACCTCGCATGCTGTCGAAGTCTCTGAATTGAGGCAGAGGCTGGAGCGGACCGAGAATGAGCTCGGCGAGGTTAAGGTTCGGCTCCAGGAGAAGCAAGGTGAGTAACGACTTGCTGTGTGTTCAGAAAGCATAGGCGCTGTGTATTGACTGTAGTGTCGTAATATGTGCAGGAGCCGCGACCGAGGTCGAGGCCCTAAGGAAGGCCCTGGGCGAGGCCGAGGAGAAGGCTGTCCAGCAGCAAGCCGCTCGTAAGAAGCTCAAGGCCTGGGTAAAAGAGGTCCAGCAAGAGCTCCAGGATGCGGTGAAGAAATGCGAGGCCTTGGAGCATGATGCGTCGGTTCAAGGGACCGAACTCGCCAAGGCTCGTTAGAGCACGGAGGCCACACGAAATGAGGCCCAGGCCGCCCTCTGGGAAATCCAGAAGGCCCAGAAGATCGCGGCGGGTAAGGCATTTAAGATGCAAAGCAAGTATGCGGAGAAGCGGTACATTTTACTAACCCAGGTTTGGAGTTCCCCAGGGGCTTTTGCGGATTTACCCCGCAGTGCATCGGACGCCGTGGATTTCTATCGACCCGAAGGAGGGGGTTCGACGGAAAAGCTATTCTGGTCGCAATATGCGGCACCGGAACTTCTCGTGTCCTTCACCGATCAGCTGAAACAACTGGTGGAGCTACATAGGGTGGCCGAACTAGCCATGAAGGATTTGATAATCTGGCTATGGCCAGCCGAAGCTATGCCTGGAAGCTACTTCGGACTCATGAGGCGGATGGTGAACGCCTGTCCTCGGCTGGACGTCGTCAAGCGCTCCGCCTGTATTGAAGGTGCCCGCATGGCCTTCGCCCGTTGCAAGATGTGGTGGGCGAAGATGAACGCCGTTGAAGTGGCCAGAGGGCCGCCGGAGGGCAAGGAGCACCGCACACCCGAGCGATATTTTGCGGATGTCATAGAAGGGTCTCGACTTGCAGCGGCTGAGTGCGGGCAGGACATTATTTTCGAATGAAAACATTTGTTTTGCCTTTGCCTTGTATTATGAAAACAAAGCCTGTTTTGTAATGTAATTTCATTATGCTTTAATTGTTTCCTCCTGTGCGGCCATGTTGTATGCAATCTGAGGGTTGGCCAGTCGTCGGCTTCTGCCCTCGCGTAGGTAGTATGGAGGTGTTCGGGATGGAATCTAAACAATCTTGATCCAATTATATGGTACTTGAAGGAGTTGTTTAGCGCAACAAACAAGGCAATCAGACTATACGGCTTAAACGCCCTCACTTAACCATAGGAGTTTTATAATAAAGCATCGGCGCAGCCCCTGGTCCAAGCCAGGGTGCTGCAGCATCTGATCGGGAAGTGCCGATCCTTCGCATAATGCGGAAAAAATCTCCAACAATTTTGTAACCCTCGAATAGCTGACCGGATCTCGTCGTATCATGACAGTCAGTTTTCGGCTTTCTCTACTGAGGTGCTCATCCGGTCAAGGCCAGGGCAAAATCGCAGTAGTTCTCCCTTTACTACCCTAGCCGATAGAACGGAACGTAGGGTAGCAAGCACAAGAGCTGGGCAACCCAACTATTGACCAAAGACATGATTCGGAGCCAATGCATATAATGCTAAATTCGGGGTGCCGAACTTATCTATGAGAAGTGTTCGGACTTTGCTGCCGTATTGTGGGGCGATGAGTAGCCCCTGGCGAATATGAAACGTACAAAAGAGTACAGATGCATCCGATAAGCAGATCGAAATAAAATGAAGTAAGAAGCAAAAACCACAGAAACTGGGCCACAAACCATTTTTATTATAACTGGATGAATACGTCAAGGCGTATCTTGTATAGATGGTGCGATAAGTATCTGGGCTATTTAACATGCCGAGATCAATAGGGCGCAACGTGCGGGTCCTGAGAAATAAGTATAAATACCGTCAAGAAGAACATATAGAGGTTACCCTACACACCTGTGCTGCTTGCCTCCGTTGTATGCCAATCCTTCGAAAGGACCGGTGATCAGGCCCGCGGAAAAAGGAACCTGAAGCAAGAAGAAAAATTGAAAGTATGTTTGTCCGGGATCGGTCTAGCCGAACATTAGATCCCGGGTTAGCCTGTGCCTCCATCGATGTCCATGGAATTTTGAGTGCGTAATTATGTACGCGTGGTATGAATGCCACTACTTCATCGGGACTGGGACGGAGGCCGAATTGCTAATCGAGCTCTTGATGAGCCGCGCTGTCCTGTTGCAGTGTAGTCCGGAACCTCTTAATGATGTCCAGGGGCTCGACAGCCATACTATGGTGCTGCTTGAGAAGGCCGCTCTGTACTTATGCTGCTAGGGCGGCGGTGTGCTCCTCTGTTCGGAGGGAGCGTTCCGTATTGCTATTGACTGTTATGACGCCGCGTGGACCGGGCATCTTGAGCTTGAGATAAGCATAGTGTGGTACTGCGTTGAATCTAGCAAACGCGGTTCGTCCGAGCAGTGCGTGATAGCCGCTGTGGAAGGGGACGATATCGAAGATTAACTCTTCGCTTCGGAAGTTGTCCGGGGAACCGAAGACCACCTCCAGCGTTGTTGAGCCCGTACAGCGGGCCTCTACGCCTGGTATGACTCCTTTAAAGGTAGTCTTTGTTGGTTTGATTCGTGAGGGGTTAATGCCCATCTTCCGCACTGTGTCCTGATAAAGCAGGTTGAGGCTGCTACCACCATCCATCAGGACTCGTGTTAGGTGAAACCCGTCAATAATTGGGTCGAGGACTAGTGCGGCTGGACCGCCATGGCAGATACTAGTTGGGTGATCTCGACGATCGAAGGTGATCGGGAATGAAGACCACGGATTGAATTTGGGGGCGATTGGCTCTACTGCGTAGACGTCCCTAAGTTCTCGCTTGCGCTCCTTTTGGGGGATGTGCGTGGCGTATATCATGTTCACCGTTTTGACTTGAGGGGGAAATTTCTTCTGCCCCCCGGTGTTCGGCTGTCGGGGCTCTTCGTCCTCGTCCTCACTTTGTGATCCCTTTTCTTTGTTTTCGGCGTTTAACTTGCTAGCCTGTCTGAAGACTCAACAATCTCTGTTGGTGTGATTGGCTTGTTTGTCTGGGGTGCCGTGTGGCACGGACGGTGGAGTATGCGGTCCAGGCTGGAAGGTCCCTCATTGTTTCTTTTGTAGGGCTTCTTCTGTTGGCCGGACTTGCAGCCACTGAATCCGGCGTTAACTGTGGTGTCATCGGTGTTATCGCCATTGCTTCGGCGTTTGTGTCTATTGCGCCGGAGCTTTCCAGTGCTGTTCTTGGCCTCAGAGGGGCCTGCCTCGTTGGCTGTGTTTTTGCTTCGGGCCAGCCAGCTGTCCTCACCCGCGCAAAAGCGGGTCATGAGTGCTGTGAGGGCTGCCATGGATTTCGGCTTTTCTTGTTCGAGGTGGCGTGCTAGCCATTCGTCACGGATGCTGTGTTTAAAGGCCGCTAGGGCTTCAGCATCCGGACAGTCAATGATCTGGTTCTTTTTGGTTAGGAACCTAGTCCAGAATTTTCTGGCTGATTCTCTAGATTGTTGAACTATGTGGCTTAAGTCATCGGCATCGGGTGGCCGGACATATGTACCTTGGAAGTTGTCGAGGAAGGCTTCTTCCAAGTCCTCCCAGCTTCCGATGGAGTTCTCAGGCAGACTGTTTAGCCAGTGTCGAGCTGGTCCTTTGAGCTTTAACGGGAGGTATTTGATAGCGTGGAGATCATCTCCTCGGGCCATATGGATGTGGAGAATAAAATCTTTGATCCATACTGCGGGGTCGGTTGTTCCGTCGTATGATTCAATATTGACGGGCTTGAACCCCTCGGGGAATTCGTGATCCAGCACCTCATCTAGGAAGTAGAGAGGGTGTGCGGCGCCTCTATAGCGGGCCGCGTCACGGCGCACCTCCGACGAAGTCCGTCTGTGGTTATCGGCCTGGGTGTGATTAAGTTTGTCACATCCTGATAGGTAGCTGTCATCCCGAGTAGGGAAGCGTCCTCGCGATCCGTATATAGATCTGGTGTGTCCTGCTCTACTGTCCAATTCTTGCTGAAGATCGTATGTATGGTCCCGAGCTGGTCTGTCCCTGTGTTTGCGAGGCGGTGGGGTGGGTGTTGTTCGGCCTGAGTTGCCATTTTATCTCGAACGCGGGGTGGTCGGTCTGCCGCACTATCCCGACCGCGTGGTGGTCGGTCCGCATTGCGCGAGGGAGGTATGGGATCTAGTGCCTCCTCCTCGAACTGAGGTAGCAGTCTGCGTTTTGGGTAACTCTTGGCTGGGCGCTTGAGGCTGTATTCTTCGGCTGCCAGGACATCGGTCCATCTATCGATGAGTAGGTCTTGATCTGCTTGGAGCTGTTGCTGCTTTTTCTTTAGGCTTCTTGCAGTAGCTATGAGCTGGCGCTTAAAGCGCTCCTGCTTGAGGGGTGCCTCAGGCACGATGAAGTCCTCATTGCCAAGGCTCTCATCATCCTCGGAGGGTGGACGATAACTATCATCCTCCGGGTCATTGGTCATGTCCTGTTTATCAGGTTTGACTTGCTTGTTGTCTTGCTCCTCCTGTTCGGATGCAGCTCCAACAGGGTCTTCATTATTTTCGGCGTCGCCCGGAGTACTATTTTCTCCGGTGCCAGTGTTGCCATCTTTTGAGCGACGAGGATTAGAGCGGCGTTTAGGGCGCCGGCGCTTGGACTGTGTCTCAGAGGGTTTATTCGCATCTGGCTCTTCTTTGTCGTTGCCAGATCCTTTAGGTGTATCAACCATGTAGACGTCATATGAAGATGTGGCCGTCCAACGTCCAGTGAATGGCAGGTCTTGGCCTTGCTCCTTGTCGGCATCGTCGTCCATACCGTCGATGTCTTTGGAACCATAGTCGAGCTTGTCGGTTAAGTCCTCGATGGTAGCTATGAAGTGGGTGGCGGGTGGGAAGCAAAATTCCCCATCATCAACCTCTAACTCGAACCGAACATAGTTCGGCTGCGAGTCCTTCTCCAAGGACAAATTCTTTAGAGAGTTCACCACATCGCCCAAAGGTGAGTGCTGGAAAACGTCTGCGGCGCTGAATTCGAAGATCGATAACCGATCTAGCTCGGTGTCCGCAGGCGTACACAGTCCGAAACTTATAGCCGGAGATGAGTCCGGAGTTCCGTTGACACAAACATTGCAGGATGTCGAGTCCGTGTGCGGCTCCAACGCCGCGGACTTTGTGGCCTCGAAGGGCACGATCTGCTTTGGTTCTAAGGCCGTTGCGGCAACAGGATCCATCTCCTGGATGTAATCCGATAACAGATGTAAGTCATGTTCATCGGGACGAGAGGGAGCGATCGCTGCAGTTTCAAACCCATTGAAGATCGAGTCTCCACGGGTATCCGCGACGTAGTTCAAGCTTCCAAATCTGACCTGGTGGCCAGGGGCGTTGCTATCGATCTGCTCCAGACGGCCAAGCGAGTTGGCCCACAGTACGAAGCCGCCAAACGCAAAGATCTATCCGAGGAGGAAGGTTCTTCCTTGGACAGCGTCATTATCGACGATTGAAGGGGCCATCAAACCTTTTGTCGACGGCATAGTGGAACTCTCAATGAAAGCACCAATGTCGGTGTCAAAACCGGCGGATCTCGGGTAGGGGGTCCCGAACTGTGCGTCTAGGATCGATGGTAACAGGAGACGGGGGACACAATGTTTACCCAGGTTCGGGCCCTCTCTATGGAGGTAATACCCTACTTCCTGCTTGATTGATCTTGATGAATATGAGTGTTACAAGAGTTGATCTACCACGAGATCGTGATGGCTAAACCCTAGAAGTCTAGCCTATATGAGTATGGTAATGTCTGTCCTTTCCGGACTAACCCCTCCGGTTTATATAGACACCGGGGGGATCTAGGGTTTACATAGAGTCGGTTACATAAGAAAGAATCTTCGGTCGCCAAGCTTGCCTTCCACGCCAAGTAGAGTCCAATCCGGACATGGGTACAGTCTTCGACCTTCATGTCTTCACAGCCCATCAGTCCGGCCCATGGATAACAGGCTGGACGCCCGAGGACCCCTTAGTCCAGGACTCCTTCAAATAGACCCACCCATAGAGGGCAGGGCACTGGCACAAGTAAAGAAATCTTGAATAACTCCTTTTCCAATAATATTACCACTACCGATCCGAAACTTTTTAGTATGTAAAATAGAAGGTTCTTCATAAGGATCATCAAAAGCATCAAAGTTTTCCATGTTATTACCACTATCCTTATCAATGATAACCTCCCTAGTTTCAGACATGACGGCAGCAAATCATGCAAAGAGCGAACACACAAACGAAAAGAAGAAAGTAGCGAACGGAAAAAGGGCGAATAAACGGCAAAGGTGAAGTGGGGGAGAGGAAAACGAGAGGCAAATGGCAAATAATGTAATGCAAGGGATAAGAGTTTATGATGGGTACTTGGTATGTCTTGACTTGTGCGTAGATCTCCCCGGCAACGACGCCAGAAATGGCTAGTTGCTGGGAGATCAAATCTTGACTTGACTTGGCGTAAGCCTCCTCAGCAACGGCGCCAGAAATCCTTCTTGCTACCTCTTGAGCATGCGTTGGTTTTCCCTTGAAGAGGAAAGGGTGATGCAGCAAAGTAGCGTAAGTATTTCCCTCAGTTTTTGAGAACCAAGGTATCAATCCAGTAGGAGGTTACACGCAAGTCGCCATGTACCTCCACAAACAAATAAGAACCTTGCAACCAACGCGATAAAGGGGTTGTCAATCCCTTCACGGCCACTTGCAAAAGTGAGATCTGATAGAGATAATAAGATAAATATTTTTGGTATTTTTATGATATAGATTGGAAAGTAAAGATTGCAAAATAAAATAGATCGAAAACTTATATGATGGAATATAGACCCGGGGGCTATAGTTTTCACTAGTGGCTTCTCTCAAGATAGCATAATCTACGGTGGGTGAACAAATTACTGTCGAGCAATTGATATAAAAGCGCATAGTTATGAGAATATCTAGGCATGATCATGTATATAGGCATCACGTCTGTGACAAGTAGATCGAAACGATTCTGCATCTACTACTATTACTCCACACATCGACCGCTATCCAGCATGCATCTAGAGTATTAAGTTCATAAGAACACAGTAATGCATTAGGCAAGATGACATGATGTAGAGGGATAAACTCAAGCAATATGATATAAACCCCATCTTTTTATCCTTGATGGCAACAATACAATATGTGCCTTGCTGCCCCTGCTGTCACTGGGAAAGGACACCGCAAGATTGAACCCAAAGCTATGCACTTCTCCCATTGCAAGAAAGATCAATCTAGTAGGCCAAACCAAACTGATAATTCGAAGAGACTTGGAAAGATATCCAATCATACATATAAGAATTCAGAGAAGAACCAAATATTGTTCATAGAAAATCTTGATCATAAACCCACAATTCATCGGATCTCGACAAACACACCGCAAAAAGAATTACATCGAATAGATCTCTAAGAGAATCGAGGAGAACTTTGTATTGAGATCCAAAGAGAGAGAAGAAGCCACCTAGCTAATAACTATGGACCCGCAGGTCTGTGGTAAACTACTCACACATCATCGGAGAGGCTATGGTGTTGATGTAGAAGCCCTCCGTGATCGATTCCCCCTCCGGCGGAGCGCCGGAAAAGGCCCCAAGATGGGATCTCACGGCTACAGAAGGTTGCGGCGGTGGAAATAGGGTTTCGTGGTGCTCCTGATGTTCTCGGGGTATATGAGTATATATAGGCGAAAGAAGTAGGTCGGTGGAGCCACGAGGGACCCACGAGGGTGGGGGCGTGCCTACCCCCTGGGCGCGCATCCCTGCCTCGTGGCCGCCTCGTTGCTTCCTTGACGTCCACTCCAAGTCTCCTGGATTGCGTTTGTTCCAAAAATAACTCTCCCGAAGGTTTCATTCCGTTTGGATTCCGTTTGATATTCCTTTTCTGCGAAACACTGAAATAGGGAAAAAAACAGCAATTTGCACTGGGCCTTTGGTTAGTATGTTAGTCCCAAAAATAATATAAAAGTGCATAATAAAGCCCATTAAACATCCAAAACAGATAATATAATAGCATGAACAATCAAAAATTATAGATACGTTGGAGACGTATCAAGGGTGCCGGAGTGGCGCTGGGCAGGGGACGGCGACGAGCGCGGCGCAGGCGGCTTGGGGAGCGGCGCGGTGCACTGGCCGTGGCAGGAGCAGGCGCGTGGCGGAGGGGACGTGCGCGCG
>NC_057805.1:70883312-70912624 GCF_018294505.1 Triticum aestivum
TGGTGCTCGGGGTGGGGGACGGGGACGACGGCATCGACGGAGACGGGGAGGAAGTCCGGTGGGGAGGTCCGGCGACGGCGAGGCCTTCGGGCGGCGGTGGTGGCGCACGGCGACGACGGGCGGGTGCGGCCTGGTGATGAGGGGACGATGGAGAGGAGATGAGGAGACAGCAGTCAGGTGGGCGGCGCCGGCGAATGGCGGGGACGAGCCAGGGTGTCGGGATCGACCCCGATCCAGATCGGGGGGGAGAAATGGATCGGGGGGAGTGGGGGTGCGGTTAGGGTTAGGGTTGGGGGTAGAGGCCTAAGTAGGCCAGAGGCATGGGGCGGCCTGGCTGGGCCGTGGCCCAGTTGGGCCAAGGGGGACCTTCTGTGTTTCTTTGTATTTTAGTTCTCTTTTCTTTTATTTATTTTATGTTTTCTTTATTTACCAATTTATTTTAATTCGAAAAATATAAATTACTTCCTAAATTAGCATAACTAATTATACTACTGCCACATAAGGTTTAGTTCCCAAATAAATTATATTAATATTTTACAAATTATAAAAGCCATTTAATTAACTATTTTACTACTGTTTTATCTACTTTAGTGCATTTAACTATTTTATAAAAGTTTGGTTTCTCCATCATTATTACTTATGAATTATTTGGCACAACCCGAGCATTTTAGTTTTAAAGTTTGAAAACTTTTGATGTTTGCCTATAATGCAATTTTGAATTTGAATCGGTTTGAACTAACGCGATATTATCAACAGTAATCAAGGTGACGTGGCATCATTAGCAGAGGTTCACTGTAGCTTAAGTATCCGTACGTCACAGGAATCATGTTGCAAGTAATCATGTGAACTTGATGTGTGTTCGATATTTTGATAGTATGTATGTTGTAATTCCTTTAGTGGTGTCATGTGAACGTCGACTACATGACACTTCACCATATTTGGGCCTAAGGGAATGCATTGTGGAGTAGTTATTAGATGATGGGTTCTGAGAGTGACAGAAGCTTAAACCCTAGTTTATGCGCTATTCCGTAAGGGACCGATTGGATCCAAAAGTATAATGATATGGCTAGAATTTATTCTTAATACTTTTCTCGTAGTTGCGGATGCTTGCGAGGGGGTTAATCATAATTAGGAGGTTTGTTCAAGTAAGAACAGCACCTAAGCACCGGTACACCCACATATCAAATTATCAAAGTAGCGAACACAAATCGAACCAACATGATGAAAGTGACTAGATGAAATTCCCGTGTACCCTCAAGAACGCTTTGCTTACTATAAGAGAACGTTTTGGCCTGTCCTTTGCCTCAAAAGTATTGGGCTATCTTGCTGCACTTTTGTTACTATTATCGATACTTGCTCGTTACAAATTATCTTGCTATCAAACTACTCTATTACTTACAATTTCAGCACTTGCAGACATTACCTTGTTGAAAACCACTTGTCATTTCCTTTGGCTCCTCGTTGGGTTTGACACTCTTACTTATCGAAAAGAGCTAAAATTGATCCCATATACTTGTGGGTCATCAAGGCTATTTTCTGGCACCGTTTCCGGGGAGTGAAGCGCCTTTGGTAAGTGGAATTTGGTAAGGAAACATTTATATAGTGTACTGAAATTTATTGTCACTTGTCACTATGGAAAACAATCCTTTGAGGGGTTTGTTCGGGGTATCTTCACCTCGACCGAAACCACAATTAGCTACCCCTCAACCTACTGCACCTACTGAAAATATTGAATATGAGATTCCTTCGGTAATGATAGAACAACTGCTAGCTAATCCTTATGCAGGAGATGGAACCAAACATCCTGATATGCACTTGATATATGTGGAACAAATTTGTGGATTGTTTAAGATTGCAGGTTTACCCGGATATGAAGTTAAGAAGAAGGTTTTCCCTTTATCTTTGAAGGGAAAAACATTTGCATGGTATAGGCTATGCGATGATATTGGATCTTGGAATTGGAATCGATTGAAATTGGAGTTCCACCGAAAAAATTATCCTATGCATCTAGTTCCTCGTGATCGGAATTACATATATAATTTTTGGCCTCGTGAAGGAGAAAGTATCGCTCTAGCTTGGGGGAGGCTTAAGTCAATGTTATATTCATGCCCCAATCATGAGCTCTCAAGAGATATTATTATCCAGAATTTTTATGCTCGGCTTTCTCATAATGATCGACCCATGCTTGATACTTCTTGTGCTAGTTCTTTTATTAAGAAGACTATTGAATTCTGGTGGGATCTTTTGGAAAGAATTAAATCTCTGAAGATTGGGAACTCGATGAAGGTAAAGAGTCAGGTATTAAGCTTAAGTATGATAGTGTTAAATCTTTTATGAATACCGATGCTTTTCTAAAGTTTAGCACTAAATATGGACTTGACTCTGAGATAGTAGCCTCCTTTTGTGAATCATTTGCTACTCATGTTGATCTCCCTAAGGAGAAGTGGTTTAAATATCACCCACCTATTAAAGAAGAAATTAAAGAACCGATACTAGCTAAAGAGGAAACTATAATTTATAATGTTGATCCAGTTGTTCCTACTGCTTATATTGAAAAACCACCTTTCCCTGTTAGGATAAAGGAACGTGCTAAAGTTTCAACTGTGGTCAACAAAAGTTTTATTAGAACACCTAAACCTGATGAACAAATTAAAGTAGAGCCTAGTGTTGCTATTGTTAAGGGTCTCTTGGAAGAAAATATAGATGGGCATGTTATTTACTTCTGTAATGAAGCTACTAGAATTGACAAACCCGATAAAACGGATAATCATAGACCATTTGTTGGCATGCCCGTTGTCTCAGTTAAAATAGGAGATCACTGTTATCATGGTTTATGCGACATAGGTGCTAGCGTGAGTGCTATTCCCTTTACCTTATATCAAGAAATTATGAATAACATAGCACCCGCTGAAATAGAAGAAATAGATGCTACTATTAAACTTGCTAATAGAGACACCATCACACGACTTGAGATTGTTAGAGATGTTGAAGTATTGTGTGGGAAAATAAAATACCCTACTGATTTTCTTGTTCTTTGTTCCCCACAAGATGGTTTTTTCCATTATCTTTGGTAGACCTTTCTTGAACACTGTTAATGCCAAAATAGATTGTGAGAAACAAACTATCAATATTAGTTTTGGTGATAAGTCTCATGAGTTTAATTTTTCCATGTTTAGTAGAAAACCTCATAAAAAAGAATTGTCTAGTAAGGATGAAATAATTGGTCTTGCCTCTATTGCTGTGCCTCCTACTGATCCTCTAGAACAATATTTGCTAGACCATGAAAATGATTTACATATGCATGAAAGAAATGAAATAGATCAGATTTTCTTTGAACAACGTCCTCTGCTTAAACACAATTTGCCTATTGAAACTCTAGGAGGTCCTCCTCCACCTAAAGGTGATCATGTGTTTGAATTAAAACAATTGCCAGACACTTTGAAATATGCTTATCTTGATGAGAAGAAGATATATCCTGTTATTATTAGTGCTAACCTTTCAGAACATGAAGAAGAAAGATTATTGAAAGTTCTAAGGAAGCACCGAGCTGCTATTGGATATACTCTTGATGATTTAAAGGGCATTAGTCCCACTCTATGTCAGCACAAGATTAATATGGAACCTGATGCTAAAGCCGTTGTTTATCACCAACGTCAGTTAAATCCGAAGATGAAAGAAGTGGTAAGAACGGAAATATTAAAACTTCTGGAAGCAGGTATAATCTATCCTATAGCTGATAGTAGATGGGTAAGTCATGTTCATTGTGTCCCTAAGAAAGGAGGTATATATCACTGTTGTTCCTAATGGTAAGAATGAACTTATTCCACATAGAGTTGTTACAAGCTATAGAATGGTAATTGATTTTAGAAAATTAATCAAAGCAACTAGAAAAGATCATTACCCTCTGCCTTTTATTGATCAAATGCTAGAAAGATTATCTAAGCACACACATTTTTTCTTCCTTGATGGATATTCTGGTTTTTCACAAATGCCTGTTTCTCAACCTGATCAAGAAAAGACCACTTTCACTTGTCCCTTTGGAACTTATGCTTATAGACGTATGCCTTTTGGTTTATGCAATGCACCTACTACCTTTCAAAGATGTATGACTGCTATATTCTCTGACTTTTGTGAAAAGATTGTTGAGGTTTTCATGGATGACTTCTTTGTTTATGGGAAGTCTTTTGATGATTGTTTAAGCAATCTTGATCGAGTTTTGCAGAGATGCGAGCAACCAAATCTTGTCTTGAATTGGGAGAAGTGCCACTTTATGGTTAATGAAGGTATTGTTTTGGGCCATAAAATTTCTGAAAGAGGTATTGAGGTGGACAAAGCTAAGGTTGATGGAATTGAGAAAATGCCATGTCCTAAAGATATCAAAGGTATTCATAGTTTCCTAGGTCATGCTGGTTTCTATAGGAGATGTATCAAATACTTTCCTAAAATTTCTAGGCCCCTTACAAATCTTTTGCAAAAGGATGTTCCTTTTGTTTTTGATGATGATTGTTTAGAAGCCTTCGAAACACTCAAGAAAGCCTTAATTTCTGCACCTGTTGTTCAACCACCTGATTAGAACTTGCCTTTTGTAATTATGTGTGATGCTAGTGATTATGTTGTTGGTGCTGTTCTAGGACAAAGAGTTGATAAGAAACTGAATGTTATCCATTATGCTAGTAAAACTCTAGACAGTGCTCAACGAAATTGTGCTACTACTGAAAAAGAATCCCTAGAAGTGGTGTTTGCTTGTGATAAATTTAGATCTTACATTGTTGATTCAAAAGTAATTGTTCACACCGATCATGCTGCTATAAAATATCTTATGGTAAAGAAAGATGCTAAACCTAGACTTATTCGAAGGCTTCTCTTGCTACAAGAATTTGATTTACATATCACTGATAGGAAAGGAGCAGAGAACCCTGTAGCTGATAACTTGTCTAGACTTGAAAATGTTCTTGATGACCCACTACCTATTGATGATAGTTTTCCTGATGAGCAGTTAACTGCAATAAATGTTTCTCATAACACTCCTTGGTATGCTGACTATGCTAATTACATTGTTGCTAAATATTTACCACCTAGCTTTACATACCAACAAAAGAAAAAAATTCTTCTATGATTTAAGACACTACTTTTGGGATGACCCACATCTTTATAAAGAAGGAGTAGATGGTATTATTAGACGTTGTGTACCTGAGAATGAATAGGTACAAATCCTATGGAAATGTCACTCCGAAGCTTATGGAGGGCATCATGCTAGAGACAGAACTGCTCACAAGGTATTGCAATCTGGGTTTTATTGGCCTACTCTCTTCAAGGATGCCCGTAAGTTCGTCTTATCTTGTGATGAATGTCAAAGAATAGGTAATATCAGTAAGCGTCAAGAAATGCCTATGAATTATTCACTTGCTGTTGAACCATTTGATGTTTGGGGATTTGATTACATGGGACATTTTCCTTCCTCTAATGGGTATACACATATTTTGGTTGCTGTTGATTATGTTACTAAGTGGGTAGAAGCTATTCCAACCAGTACTGATGATCACAACACCTCTATTAAAATGCTTAAGGAAGTTATTTTCCCAAGGTTTGGACTCCCTAGATATTTAATGACTGATGGTGATTCACACTTTATTCATGGTGCTTTTTGTAAAATGCTTGCAAAGTATGATGTTAACCATAGAATTGCATCACCTTATCATCCTCAATCTAGTGGTCAAGTTGAACTTAGCAATAAAGAAATAAAATTAATTTTGCAAAAGACTGTCAATAGGTTCTGGAAGAATTGGTCTAAGAAATTAGATGATGCACTTTGGGCTTATAGAAAGGCATATGAAAATCCTATGGGTATGTCTCCTTATAAAATGGTTTATGGAAAAGCTTGTCATTTGCCTCTTGAGTTAGAACATAAAGCATATTGGGCAATTAAAGAACTCAACTATGATTTCAAACTTGCCGGTGAAAAGAGGTTATTTGATATTAGCTCATTAGATGAATGGAGAACCCAAGCTTATGAAAATGCCAAGTTATTTAAAGAAAAATTAAAAGATGGCATGATAAAGGAATCCAAAAGCGTGAGTTCAAAGTTGGAGAATATGTTCTTTTGTACAACTCTCGTTTTAGATTCTTTGCAGGAAAACTCCTCTCCAAATGGGAAGGACCCTATGTTATCGAGGAGGTTTATCGATCTGGAGCTATCAAAATAAATAATGCCGAAGGTACTAACCCGAAGGTTGTTAATGGGCAACGAATAAAACATTATATCTCAGGTACGCCCATTAATGTTGAAAATAATATTACGTGATACGGTAAGTAAACGGACTCCAAAAAATCCGCAAACATATTTTTTTCAGTTTTGGAATATAACAAAAATTAGGAAAATAAGAAACAACCAGGAAGGTTACCCTGGTGGGCACAAGACACTAGGGCACGTGGCTTGCCAGGCGTGCCCAGGTGGGTTGTGCCCACCTCGGGTACCTTCCGGACTCCGTTTTTCTACCTTTGCTTGTCTCCCAAGATAAAAAATCTTTATATACCCCCCGAACCTATTGAGCACCGTATCACGGAGAAATCTTCTGTTTTATTTTCCTTGCTATTTTCTATCAGATCCCATCTACCATGGCCGCTTCAAGCTCCTCCAAGGACAAGTTCTTCAAGAACATCATCAACCCATATTTGCGGGAGGTGGTGCAGCACCCTTAGGTCATCCAGATGCATGAGGGGGTGCTTCACATCCGCGATGTGCAAGGTCCCAAGGGGAAGGGAACCGTGGAGGCCAAGCTTGAAGCTATGGAGCAGGAGGTCTTCCGGTGCAAGGGGATGGTGGAGCGTGGACTCAATGCCAATCACCTCATGATCACGGACCTTACCCGTGATCTCAAGGTGGATGGCAAGTCCATGAAGGACATCGTCTTCACCCTCAACGAGCAAATCAACTCCCTCCAAAGCCAGATCTACGATCTCCAAAACCAAGTCTTTGAATATGAGGCGAGGTTTAAAGGTATGAGTTTGGTTGTGCTACCTCTTGAGCACTGCGTTGGTTTTCCCTTGAAGAGGAAAGGGTGATGCAGTAAAGCAGCGTAAGTATGTCCCTCAGCTTTTGAGAACCAAGGTATCAATCCAGTAGGAGGCCACGCACGAGTCCCTCGCACCTACACAAACAAATAAATCCTCGCAACCAACGCGATAAGGGGTTATCAATCCCTACACGGTCACTTACGAGAGTGAGATCTGATAGATATGATAGGATAATATTTTTGGTATTTTTATGATAAAGATGCAAAGTAAAATAAAAGCAAAATAAAGACAATGGAAATAGCTTGTTGTTGGAAGATTAATATGATGGAAAATAGACCCGGGGGCCATAGGTTTCACTAGTGGCTTCTCTCATGAGCATAAGTATTACGGTGGGTGAACAAATTACTGTTGAGCAATTGACAGAATTGAGCATAGTTATGAGAATATCTAGGTATGATCATGTATATAGGCATCACGTCCGAGACAAGTAGACCGACTCCTGCCTGCATCTACTACTATTACTCCACACATCGACCGCTATCCTGCATGCATCTAGAGTATTAAGTTCATAAGAACACAGTAACGCTTTAAGCAAGATGACATGATGTAGAGGGATAAACTCATGCAATATGATATAAACCCCATCTTGTTATCCTCGGTGGCAACAATACTATATGTGCCTTGCTGCCCCTACTGTCACTGGGAAAGGACACCGCAAGATTGAACCCAAAGCTAAGCACTTCTCCCATTGCAAGAAAGATCAATCTAGTAGGCCAAACCAAACTGATAATTTGAAGAGACTTGCAAAGATAACCAATCATACATAAAAGAATTCAGAGAAGATTCAAATATAGTTCATAGATAAACTTGATCATAAACCCACAATTCATCGGTCTCAACAAACACACCGCAAAAGAAGATTACATCGAATAGATCTACACAAGAGAGGGGGAGAACATTGTATTGAGATCCAAAAAGAGAGAAGAAGCCATCTAGCTAATAACTATGGACCCGAGGGTCTGAGGTAAACTACTCACACTTCATCGGAGAGGCTATGGTGTTGATGTAGAAGCCCTCCATGATCGATGCCCCCTCCGGCGCAGCTCCGGAACAGGCCCCAAGATGGGATCTCATGGGTACAGAAGGTTGCGGCGGTGGAATTAGGTTTTTGGCTCCGTATCTGGTAGTTTGGGGGTACGTAGGTATATATAGGAGGAAGAAGTACGTCGGTGGAGCAACGTGGGGCCCACGAGGGTGGAGGGCGCGCCCTGGGGGGTAGGCACGCCCCCCTACCTCGTGCCCTCCTGGTAGCTTTCTTGACGTAGGTTCCAAGTCCTCTGGATCACGTTCGTTCCGAAAATCACGTTCCCGAAGGTTTCATTCCGTTTGGACTCCGTTTGATATTCTTTTTCCGCAAAACTTTGAAATAGGCAAAAAACAACAATTTTGGGCTGGGCCTCCGGTTAATAGGTTAGTCCCAAAAATAATATAAAAGTGTATAATAAAGCCCAATAATGTCCAAAACAGAATATAATATAGCATGGAACAATCAAAAATTATAGATACGTTGGAGACGTACCAAGGATCCCCAAGCTTAATTCCTGCTCGTCCTCGAGTAGGTAAATGATAAAAACGGAATTTTTGATGTGGAATGCTACTTGGCATAATTTCAATGTAGTTCTTCTTAATTGTGGTATGAATATTCAGATCCGAAAGATTCAAGATAAAAGTTCAATATTGACATAAAAATAATAATACTTCAAGCATACTAACTAAGCAATTATGTCCTCTCAAAATAACATGGCCAAAGAAAGTTCATCCCTACAAAATCATATAGTTTAGTCATGCTCCATTTCCATCACACAAGAATGCTCTCATCATGCACAACCCCGATGACAAGCCAAGCAATTGTTTCATACTTTAGTAATCTCAAAAAATTTCAACCTTCACGCAATACATGAGCGTGAGCCATGGACATAGCACTATGGGTGGAATAGAATATAATGATGGGGGTTATGTGGAGAAGACAAAAAAGGAGAAAGTCTCACATCAACGAGGCTAATCAATGAGCTATGGAGATGCCCATCGATTGATGTTAATGCAAGGAGTAGGGATTGCCATGCAACGGATGCACTAGAGCTATAAATATATGAAAGCTCAACAAAAGAAACTAAGTGGGTGTGCATCCAACTTGCTTGCTCACGAAGACCTAGGGAATTTGAGGAAGCCCATTGTTGGAATATACAAGCCAAGTTCTATAATGAAGAATTCCCACTAGTATATGAAAGTGACAAAACAAAAGACTCTCTATCATGAAGATTATGGTGCTACTTTGAAGCACAAGTGTGGTAAAAAGGATAGTAACATTGTCCCTTCTCTCTTTTTCTCTCATTTTTTGGGCCTTCTTCTTTTTTTATGGCCTTTTATTTATTTATTTCCTCACTTGGGACAATGCTCTAGAAAATGATGATCATCACACTTCTATTTATTTACAACTCAATGATTACAACTCGATACTAGAACAAAGTATGACTCTATATGAATGCCTCCGGCGGTGTACCGGGATGTGCAATGAACCAAGAGTGACATGTATGAAAGAATTATGAATGGTGGCTTTGCCACAAATACAATGTCAACTACATGATCATGCAAAGCAATATGACAATGATGAATGTGTCATGATAAACAGAACGGTGGAAAGTTGCATGGCAATATATCTCGGAATGGCTATGGAAATGCCATAATGGGTAGGTATGGTGGCTGTTTTGAGGAAGATATAAGGAGGTTTATGTGTGAAAGAGCATATCATATCACGGGGTTTGGATGCACCGGCGAAGTTTGCACCAACTCTCAATGTGAGAAAGGGCAATGCACGGTACCGAAGAGGCTAGCAATGATGGAAAGGTGAGAGTGCGTATAATCCATGGACTCAACATTAGTCATAAAGAACTCACATACTTATTGCAAAAATCTACAAGTAATCAAAAACCAAGCACTACGCGCATGCTCCTAGGGGGATAGATTGGTAGGAAAAGACCATCGCTCCTCCCCGACCGCCACTCATAAGGAGGACACTCAAAGAGCACCTCATGTTTCAAATTTGTTACATAACGTTTACCATACGTGCATGCTACGGGACTTGCAAACTTCAACACAAGTATTTCTCAAATTCACAATTACTCAACTAGCACAACTTTAATATCACTACCTCCATGTCTCAAAATAATCATCAAGCATCAAACTTCTCTTAGTATTCAACACACTCATAATAAAGTTTTTACTAATCTTGAATACCTAGTATATTAGGATTATTTAAGCAAATTACCATGCTATTTAAGACTCTCAAAATAATCTAAGTGAAGCATGAGAGAATAATAGTTTCTATAAAACGAAAGTTACCACCGTGCTCTAAAAGATATAAGTGAAGTGCTAGAGCAAAAACTATATAACTCAAAAGATATAAGTGAAGCACACAGAGTATTCTAATAATTACCGAATCATGTGTGTCTCTCTTAAAAGATGTGTACATCAAGGATGATTGTGGTAAACTAAAAAGCAAAGACTCAAATCATACAAGACTCTCCAATCAAAACACATATCATGTGGTGAATAAAGATATAGCTCCAAATAAAGTTACCGATGGAAGTAGACGAAAGAGGGGATGCCTTCCGGGGCATCCCCAAGCTTTGGCTTTTAGGTGTCCTTAGATTATCTTGGGGTTCCATGGGCATCCCCAAGATTAGGCTCTTGCCACTCCTTGTTCCATCATCCATCAAATCTTTTACCCAAAACTTGAAAACTTCACAACACAAAACTTAACAGAAAATCTCGTGAGCTCCGTTAGCGAAAGAAAACAAAACACCACTTCAAGGTACTGTAATGAACTCATTCTTTATTTATATTGGTGTTAAACCTACTGTATTCCAACTTCTCTATGGTTTATAAACCATTTTATTAACCATATATTCATCAAAATAAGCAAACAACACACGAAAAACAGAATCTGTCAAAAACAGAACAGTCTGTAGTAATCTGTAACTAACGCAAACTTCTGGAACTCCAAACATTCAACCAAAATAGGACTACCTAGAAAATTTGTTTATTGCTCAGAAGCAATTGGAATCAATATTTTATCACGTTCTGGTGATTTCTAACAATTATTTTTGTGAACAGAAAGTTTCTGGAATTTTCAGCAAGATCAAATAACTATCATCCAAGAAGATCCTATAGGTTAAACTTGGCACAAACACTAATTAAAACATAAAAGAACATCTAACCAGAGGCTAGAACAAATATTTATTACTAAACAGAAGCATAAAGGAAAAAACTAAAAATAAAATTGGGTTGCCTCCCAACAAGCGCTATCGTTTAACGCCCTTAGCTAGGCATAAAAGCAAGAATAGATCTAGGTATTGCCATCTTTGGTAGGCAATCCATAAGTGGCTCTCATGATAGATTCATAAGGTAATTTTATTTTCTTTCTAGGTAAGTGATCCATGCCTTTCCTTAACGGAAATTGGAATCTAATATTCCCTTCCTTCATATCAATAATTGCACCGATCGTTCTAAGGAAAGGTCTACCAAGAATAATAGGACACGAAGGATTGCAATCTATGTCAAGAACAATAAAATCTACGGTCACATAGTTCCTATTTGCAACAATAAGAACATCATTAATTCTTCCCATAGGTTTCTTAATAGTGGAATCCGCAAGGTGCAAGTTTAGAGAGCAACCATCAAATTCACGGAAACCTAGTAAATCGCATAAAGTCTTTGGAATCGTGGAAACACTAGCACCCAAATCACACAAAGCATAGCATTCATGATCTTTAATTTTAATTTTAATAGTAGGTTCCCACTCATCATAAAGTTTTCTAGGGATAGAAACTTCCAACTCAAGTTTTTCTTCATAAGATTGCATCAAAGCATCAACGATATGTTTAGTAAAGGCTTTATTTTGACTATAAGCATGTGGAGAATTTAGCACGGATTGCAACAAGGAAATACAATCTATCAAAGAGCAATTATCATAATAAATTCCTTGAAATCCAAAATAGTGGGTTCATTAATATCTAGAGTTTTGATCTCTTCAATCCCACTTTTACCAATTTTTGCATCAAGATCTAAAAACTCCGAATTTTTGGAACGCCTTCTAGGTAAAGGTGGATCATATTCAGTCCCATCATTATCAAGATTCATATTGCTAAACAAAGATTTAATAGGGGACACATCAATAACTTTTAGATCTTCATCTTTATTTTCATAGGAACTAGAAGAACACGCTTTTACAAAGCAATCTTTCTTAGCACGCATCCTAGCGGTTCTTTCTTTGCATTCATCAATGGAAATTCTCATGGATTTGAGAGACTCATTGATATCATGCTTAGGTGGAATAGATCTAAGTTTCAAAGAATCAACATCAAGAGAAATTCTATCAACGTTCCTAGCCAATTCATCAACTTTAAGCAATTTTTCTTCAAGCAAAGCATTGAAATTCTTTTGCGAATTCATAAATTATTTAACACTAGTCTCAAATTCAGAAGGCATCTTATTAAAATTTCCATAAGAATTGTGGTAGGAATTACCATAATTATTAGAGGAATTACTAGGATACGGCCTAGGATTAAAGTTTCCTCTATATGCGTTGTTACCAAAATTATTCCTACCAATAAAATTCACATCCATAGATTCATTATGATTCTCAATCAAAGTAGACAAAGGCATATCATTAGGATCAGAATAAACACTCTTAGTAGTAAATAATTTCATAAGTTCATCCATCTTTCCACTCAAAACATTAATTTCTTCTATCGCATGCACTTTTTTATTAATAGATCTTTCAGTGTGCTATTGAGAATAATTAACCATAATATTATCTAGGAGTTTAGTAGCTTCTCCTAAAGTGATTTCCATAAAAGTGCCTCCCGCGGCCGAGTCTAAAAGATTTCTAGAAGCAAAATTCAATCCGGCATAAAAATTTTGTATAATCATCCATAAATTCAAACCATGTGTAGGGCAATTACGTATCATTAATTTCATCCTCTCCCAAGTTTGTGCAAGATGTTCATGATTAAGTTGCTTAAAATTCATAATATCATTTCTAAGAGAGATGATCTTAGCGGGAGGAAAATATTTAGAGATAAAAGCATCTTTGCACTTATTCCAAGAATCAATACTATTTTTAGGCAAAGATGAAAACCAAGCTTTAGCACGATCTCTAAGCGAAAAGGGAAATAGCTTCAATTTAACAATATCATTGTCCACATCTTTCTTCTTTTGCATATCACACAAATCAACGAAGCTATTTAGATGGGTAGCGGCATCTTCACTAGGAAGGCCGGTGAATTGATCTTTCATGACAAGATTCAATAAAGCAGTATTGATTTCGCAAGATTCAATATCGGTAAGAGGAGCAATCGGAGTGCTAAGGAAATCATTGTTGTTGGTATTGGTAAAGTCACACAATTTGGTATTATCTTGAGCCATCATGACAAGCAAGCAATCCAACACACGAGCAAACAAGAAGCGAGCGAAAAAGAGGCGAACGGAAAAGAGAGGGCGAATAAAAACGGCAAGGGTGAAGTGGGGGAGAGGAAAACGAGAGGCAAATGGCAAATACTGTAATGCGGGAGATAAGGGTTTGTGATGGGTACTTGGTATGTTGACTTTTGCGTAGACTCCCGGGCAACGGCGCCATAAATCCTTCTTGCTACCTCTTGAGCACTGTGTTGGTTTTCCCTTGAAGAGGAAAGGGTGATGCAGTAAAGCAGCGTAAGTATTTCCCTCAGTTTTTGAGAACCAAGGTATCAATCCAGTAGGAGGCCACGCACGAGTCCCTCGCACCTACACAAACAGATAAATCCTCGCAACCAACGCGATAAGGGGTTGTCAATCCCTACACGGTCACTTACGAGAGTGAGATCTGATAGATATGATAGGATAATATTTTTGGTATTTTTATGATAAAGATGCAAAGTAAAATAAAAGCAAAATACAAGGCAATGGAAATAGCTTGTTGTTGGAAGATTAATATGATGGAAAATAGACCCGGGGGCCATAGGTTTCACTAGTGGCTTCTCTCATGAGCATAAGTATTACGGTGGGTGAACAAATTACTGTTGAGCAATTGACAGAATTGGGCATAGTTATGAGAATATCTAGGTATGATCGTGTATATAGGCATCACGTCCGAGACAGGTAGACCGACTCCTGCCTGCATCTACTACTATTACTCCACACATCGACCGCTATCCAACATGCATCTAGAGTATTAAGTTCATAAGAACAGAGTAACGCTTTAAGCAAGATGACATGATGTAGAGGGATAAACTCATGCAATATGATATAAACCCCATCTTGTTATCCTCGATGGCAACAATACTATATGTGCCTTGCTGCCCCTACTGTCACTGGGAAAGGACACCGCAAGATTGAACCCAAAGCTAAGCACTTTTCCCATTGCAAGAAAGATCAATCTAGTAGGCCAAACCAAACTGATAATTCGAAGGGACTTGCAAAGATAACCAATCATATATAAAAGAATTCAGAGAAGATTCAAATATAGTTCATAGATAAACTTGATCATAAACCCACAATTCATCGGCCTCAACAAACACACCGCAAAAGAAGATTACATCGAATAGATCTCCACAAGAGAGGGGGAGAACATTGTATTGAGATCCAAAAAGAGAGAAGAAGCCATCTAGCTAATAACTATGGACCCGAAGGTCTGAGGTAAACTACTCACACTCCATCGGAGAGGCTATGGTGTTCGTGTAGAAGCCCTCCGTGATCGATGCCCCCTCCGGCGGAGCTCCGGAACAGGCCCCAAGATGGGATCTCACGGGTACAGAAGGTTGCGGTGGTGGAATTAGGTTTTTGGCTCCGCATCTGGTAGTTTGGGGGTACGTAGGTATATATAGGAGGAAGAAGTACGTCCGTGGAGCAACGTGGGGCCCACGAGGATGGAGGGCGCGCCTGGGGGGGTAGGCGCGCCCCCCTACCTCGTGCCCTCTGGATCACGTTCGTTCCAAAAATCACGTTCCCGAAGGTTTCATTCCGTTTGGACTTCGTTTGATATTCTTTTTCTGCGAAACTCTGAAATAGGCAAAAAACAGCAATTCTGGGCTGGGCCTCCGGTTAATAGGTTAGTCCCAAAAATAATATAAAAGTGTATAATAAAGCCCAATAATGTCCAAAACATAATATAATATAGCATGGAACAATCAAAAATTATAGATACGTTGGAGACGTATCAGGCTGCCAGTTGCAGGATCCGTGAGACTCATTCCTCCTCTTATGATGGTGAACCTCTGCCATGGAAACCCGAGGACAAGATCTCTACCTCATCACCACCTTCTTCATCACCAAAAGAGAATTGAGTACCGGGTATGGGCACTCCCCTTGGCTTCCGCCAAGCTTGGGGGAGGTGCCCCGGTATCGCATCACCCCCACTATCTTTTGCCCTTACTTATTTTAGTTCGGTCCGTAGTTATCTTTTGCTTTAGATGAATAAAAGTTTAGTTCGATCATTTCTTTTTGAGAGTTTGCTTAGCAATCTATCCTTGTAATCGTGTGCGAGATATATAATAAAGTTTAGTTTGAGTGTTTGCTTTCTTTACTTTCATGTTGCAATAAAAAGAAAGGAAATAAATGAAAAAGATCATATGCTAATCTTATGGTAGGTGATGACACCACATACGGAAAGGTATAAGTAGAAAATTTTATTAGAGATTGACAAACATAGCATTGGTCAATGATGCAATTCATGAAAGAATTAATAAGGGAAGAGAAGATTCACATATAAATACACTATCCTGGAAATCTTTTGTGATTGTGAGCCCCCATCAAAATATTATATGCCAAAATTGTTGATGTTGGACAAGGAAGACAACGCAATGATTTATGTTTGTTCATATTCACATAGAAGTTATATTGTCATAGATCCTTTAACATGTGGTGCTTTCCCCCTATCTTTGCTAGCCAAAAATTACGCACCAAGTAGAGATATTACTTGTGCATCCAAAAACCCTTAAACCCAATTCTTTCAAGAGTCCACCATACCTACCTAGGGATTGAGCAAGATCCCTCAAGTAAGTTGTGATCGGTGCAATAAGGCAATAAAAATTGCTTCTAAAAGTGTGAGATCATTTAGTGTAAGAGAAAATTGAGCGTTGTACGAACTTGTGATGGTGAAGAATAAAAGCGACAGACTGCATAATAATGGTTGCCATCACAAGGGGCAATACAACGTGACGTTCTTTTGCACTAAGGGGTTGAGCATACAAACAAATAAGCGCATGGCAACCTCTGCTTCCCTCTGCGAAGGGCCTTTCTTTTACTTTTATGTATTTAGTTTTATGCAAGAGTCAAGTTTCTTCTCTCTATTCCTTTTTATTTTTCTCATTTGGCAAGCATCATGTGGTGAGGAAAGATCTAGGCACATATGTCCAGTTGAATGTGGGCAGCATGAGTTATTACTGTTGGCATCACCCTTGAGGTGAATACGTAGGGAGGCGGAACTATAAGCCCCTATCTTTCTATGTGTCCGGTTGAAACGTTTTGCTCATGTGTATGCGGTGAGTGTTAGCAATCATAGAAGACTATATGATGGTTGAGTATGTGGACTTGCCTAAAGGCTCCGATACATGAGCCTTCCTGAAAAGATGATGAATTGTAGTTGCAAAGTTGACTGAGAACATAGTTTGTTGGTTTCCAATAGATTTTATGCTTTATACTTCGATAGTGTGATGAATTGTTACTTATTCATGAGAAGTCTATGATAAAAGTATTATGTTTAAGTTTGTTGCTGTTATAATAATCTACATGATGCTTCTATATCCGTATTTTGTTATCGACACCTCTCTCTCTAAGCATGTGGACATGTTTTTCGATTTCGGTTTTCGCTTGAGGACAAGCGAGGTCTAAGCTTGGGGGAGTTGATACGTCCATTTTGCATCATGTTTACCTACTATTATTTATGATGTTTTTATGCATAATAATGCTTTTTGGAGTAATTCTAATGCCTTTTCTCTCATAATATGCAAGGTACACACAAAGAGGGAGAATTCCGGCAACTGGAAATCTGGACATGGAAAAGCTACGTCAGGCCACCTATTCTGCACAACTCCAAATGAGCTGAAACTTTACGGGGATTTTTTATGGAATATATGAGGAATATTGGAGCCAATAAGTACCAGAGGGGGCCTACCAGGTGGGCACAACCCACCTGGGCGCGCCAGGGAGCCTAGGCGCGCCCTGGTGGGTTGTGCTCCCCTCGGCCCACCTCCGGTGCCCATCTTCTGGTATATAAGTCATTTTGACCTAGAAAAAAATAAGGAGAGGACTTTCGGGACGGAGCGCCGCCGTCTCGAGGCGGAACTTGGGTAGGAGCACTTTTGCCCTCCGGCGGAGCGATTCCGCCGGGGGAACTTCCCTCCCGGAGGGGGAAATCATCGTCATCATCATCACCAACAACGCTCCCATCTTGGGGAGGGAAATCTCCATCAACATCTTCAACAACACCATCTCATCTCAAACCCTAGTTCATCTCTTATGTTCAATATTTTTACTGGAACTATAGATTGGTGCTTGTGGGTGACTAGTAGTGTTGATTACATCTTGTGGTTGATTACTATATGGTTTATTTGGTGGAAGATTATATGTTCAGATCCAATATGCTATTTAATACCCCTCTGGTCTTGAGCATGATTATCATTTGTGAGTAGTTACTTTTGTTCTTGATGTCACGGGAGGAATCATGTTGCAAGTAATCATGTGAACTTGATGTGTGTTCGATATTTTGATATGTATGTTGTGATTCCGTTAGTGGTGTCATGTGAACGTCGACTACATGACACTTCACCATATTTGGGCCTAAGGGAATGCATTGTGGATTAGTTATTAGATGATGGATTGCGAGAGTGACAGAAGGTTAAACCCTAGTTTATGCGCTATTCCGTAAGGGACCGATTGGATCCAAAAGTTTAATGATATGGCTAGAATTTATTCTTAATACTTTTCTCGTAGTTGCGGATGCTTGCGAGGGGGTTAATCATAAGTAGGAGGTTTGTTCAAGTAAGAACAACACCTAAGCACCGGTCCACCCACATATCAAATTATCAAAGTAGCAAACACAAATCGAACCAACATGATGAAAGTGACTAGATGAAATTCACGTGTACCCTCAAGAACGCTTTGCTTATTATAAGAGACCGTTTTGGCCTGTCCTTTGCCTCAAAAGGATTGGGCTATCTTGCTGCAATTTTGTTACTATTATCGATACTTGCTCGTTACAAATTATCTTGCTATCAAACTACTCTGTTACTTACAATTTCAGCACTTGCAGACATTCTCTTGCTGAAAATCACTTGTCATTTCCTTCTGCTCCTCGTTGGGTTCGACACTCTTACTTATCGAAAAGAGCTAGAATTAATCCCATATACTTGTGGGTTATCAATCAAAAGATTCGGTCTGCCATAGTAGTTTTTAAGCACAATAGTTGTATGTAAGTGATGCGGAGCATCCTACGGTCATCCCCATGGACCTACCATCGTCTCATCAAGAGCCAAGAGGACCCATGACACGAGCACGAGCTAGAGCTCTCGAGACCGAGGTGACCTCCTTCCTTAGTGATATCACATATGATCCACCTGAGACATGGCTACTACCTAAGTCCAAAATGTTGTGCATGATTAGGTACCAAGAGGACCCTCCCGAAGATGCACGTGAAGACGGACAAGTCACCAAGTTCATGGATGAGGAGAACCAACGGAAGGAGTCAAGAACAGCTCCCAGGACCCGGACATCCGACCATGACCCCGGACATCCGGCCCCTAGAAGTGTCACCAGCAGCAAGGAGCCAGCGGCCAAGTCTACAGGGCCCGGACATTCGGCGTCCAGCCCGGCCCGGAAATCCGGCCTTCTCCCCGGACATCCGGACAGGCCCATCCAGAGAATAGAAGACCTGGCCCTTCAGCCCGAACATCCAGCCAAAGGCCCGGACATCCGGCCTGTCCCAAGCTCCCGGACATCCGACCCATCGCCCGGACATCCGGACCTCGTTTATCCATAGAGCGTCATGGCCATCCCCGACCGCCCGGACATCCGGCGCCAACCCGGACATCCGGCACCACGCGAAGGCCCGGACATCTGGCCGACGCCCTGACATCCGGCCTCCCCTGTCTGCGCACAGTGTAAGGGCCCGAGGCCCATGTACCCCTTCGCCCACCTAGACTATATATACTCCTCCTCCTCCCTCTTTCTAGGGTTAGCGTTGTGATAGCTCATTTGTGAGATAGAGCCTCGCTCATCCATACGGATCTACTCCTCGAGAGAGACCGCATCCCCTCTTCGGAGAAGATCCATGTTGGATTCAAGACCCCCTCTCGGGTGGCCCCATCAAGACCTCCTCACGGAGAAGAACCGGTTACCCTATGTATCGTCCCTTGTTGATCGTGGATCGTGTATTTCTTTGTGTTTCGAGGATCTAGCACATGTGTGACTATATCTTGTTGGTTTGAGTGATTCTCTCGTGTTTCCCCTTGTGTTTCCCCTCGTTTTCTCCTTTCGTGAAAGATCGGACATCTAGGGTTCCATCCTACATCATCATGGTATCATGAGCCATGTTGATCACGATTTCGGAGCCTCCCCTCTTCGTTTTCTAGCCTTGTTTTGTTGATTTTGTCCCAAATTCGAAAATTCCCCACAAAAATAGCCCCCCAAATTTTTGTGTGATGAAGTTTTGTTGGATTTGATCTGCGGTTTTCGTGTGTAGCAGTTAGATCTAGCTTTCCCCCATATTTTCCCCAAATTCCATACACAAAATCTTCCGAATTTTGCCCCGGATTTGACCTCTCCACGCGGAGTTCATCGAGTTCGTCCACGGATCCCGAGCCCGGACATCCGGCCTGACAGCCCGGACATCCGGCCACCCCGGACATCCAGCCCTCAAGCCCGGACATCCGGACCCTGACAGCATCACTTCCATCCACCGCTCCATTCCCTGCCTAACTCTCGCCAAATTTTGTTCCGGTGCCCACATACACCTCCGCATAACACCACCACTTCCGCATAGCACCACCATCAATTTCCCGCTACCAACTCCGAAAATTTTGACACGCTTTACTTTGAGAATTTGAGTTGCGGTTCCCGTGTCCTATTGTGTTTCGGCTATTTAGGTACGGTTCGACATCAACATCACCGTCGCTCATCTTCGCCACGGACCCGTCATCGACAACAACCTCTTCGTCAATTTTGACACCTCAACCGTAAGCAAGGACGGTAATCTCGACGGCATCTTTGTCTACTCCTTGCCATTACATTGATAACCACATAGCCAATCTTTGCGTCCCTTACCCATCGAGACTAGCCTTTGAGTATTGCCGACAACGTGACTTGTGCACATTAGTGATCATACTTCCCATATCATACATACCATATCATAGTCGTGCATATCTTGGTATCATCTCTTGTGTCACAAGGTTGACATCGCATATACACAATTTCTATCTTGGTTTGTGATGTTTTGCATGAGAAAAGAGCTCAAAAGAGAAAGAGCCAAACAAGCTTTTAAGCCAAAGGAAGAGATAAGCAAAGAGTTTATAAGCAAGAACCATAGCATCATACTACTTTAAGATTGTCATACTCGATCATCTTGGATCATATCATCGGAATACCATACATATCGCATACTTGGGATAGAAGCCGTTGCATGTTTGCTTAGTAGGTTGTGCACAAGTTTCATATCCGCCGATTGTGCAATCGTGCTAGCGTCTCTCTAGTGTTGTGCAACAAGAGCATTGTCGTGGATCCCACATTTTGGCTCATTCCTTGGTTGCACGACCCCATTTATCTATTCATGTGTGTGTTTCCGTCTACCATCTTGCTATTGGTCTACTTGTTGCATTTGCAAATTTGCGAATCTTTTCCAACATTAAGTAAGCTCACTAACAATTGCATCAAATTTTGTGCCACCATCCTAACCGAGCTCCAACATAAGCTTTTATTTGTGTAGGTGTGAGAAACCGACAAGAATTGGTACCAATTGTGATATTTCCTTGTTCCACATTTGAGTGATCATTGATCCATCTTCAACATCGATCAAGGTACATTTGGTATAAGTTCTTCTCTTTCTCCCACTCACATATTTTACTTGGAATGATGGATAGGCCAAGTACTTCTACCAACCCACTCTTCATCGAGCAAGACGACGACATGTCCTCCTACATCACCAAGAGCCACCTCTTTGGCGCACAACGAGCTTTGCATCAAGAGCAACAAGCAATGAGTGACCGCATCGACCATCTCGCCACCGACTTGCGATTATCCGAGCAACGTACAAGAGACTACTTCGACAACAAGCTCGATGAACACAAACAAGAGAATGACGCAAGAATGGACGAGATTCGTGCCTTGTTGGTCAACCACTCTTCCACCACTTCGTCCTACTCAAGACGGAGCCGCTCGAGTCGACACTTCGATGACACCATCTCCGGCTCAAGTACCCCAACATCGAACACTCTTCACCGAGCCGCGCGCCAAGATCGTCACGCCAACCGCAATCCTCTACATGACACCGACTCTCAAGAGCAAGCTCGCACGCAAGAACATTGACACCGTAAAAACCAAGCTACTTTCGCACAAGCACGAGAACGGCAACGTTTACGCCAACACCAAGAGGAAGAGCGAGCGCGCCCACACCAAGATGCACAAGATGCCGAGGCACAACGTCAAGAACAACAACTACGTGAAGCTCAAGCACTTGAATCGCAACGTGCCCTCTGAGATTCAAGCCGAGCCGTAGCCACACGCAACCGACAAGCTCGTGAGCACCAAGAAGTGCTTCGTGATGAAGTTCAAGAACGAATATATCAAGCTCACGTACATCGTCAAGCTCGACAAGCTCCTCCACAATCTCGACAAGAACCTCAAGTTCACCAAGAGCAAGAAGACAATGGAGATCCTCCATGACAAGAGCAAGTGGAGGGAGACAATCCTTCTCGTCAAGGACGTCATCATCCCCGACCCCAACACAATAAAGAGCAACAATACGGCAAGCTAAAGTTCACCATGCCCAAGTTCAATGGAAGCAATGATCCCGAAGAATACCTTTCATGGGCATTGAAGGTTGACAAAATCTTCCGCTTGCACAACTATGAGGAAGAGAAGAAGATCGCGATGGCATCCCTTGAGTTCCAAGACTACGTCCTCATATGGTGGGAACAAGTCATTGAACGCCGAGTGGCAAGAGGTGAACAACCCATCACCACTTGGGATCAAATGAAGGATGTCATGAGAGCACGCTTCGTGCCAACCTACTACAACCGCGACCTCTTCAAGAAAATGTTGTGGCGGATGCACTTTCCCGCATATGCATGCCTGTTACTAAACTTGAATTAAATGCCATTGGCTTTGAGCACATAAAAGACTTGTATGCGCATGATCCTACTTTTCCTATTCCTTATGCCAAGTGTTTGACGCATACATCTTGGGAACGCTATTACATCAAAGATGATTATCTTATGAGAGCTAACAAACTTTGCATCCCCGAGTCTTCTCTTCGTTTGTTGCTTTTGCAAGAATCTCATGGAGGAGGACTAATGGGACACTTTGGGCGCGACAAGACATTTGCTACGCTCTCCAAGAACTATTATTGGCCCAAGATGTTCCGCGACGTCTCACACTTCACCAACCGATGTTCGACATGTCGCAAAGCTAAGTCAAAAGCTCAATCTCATGGCCTTTACATGCCTCTCCCAATTCCATATCAACCATGGGAAGATATTAGCATGGACTTTGTCCTTGGTTTGCCTAGAACTGGAAATGGAAGGGATTCCGTCTGTGTTGTTGTGGACCGATTCTCTAAAATGGCACATTTCATACCATGCAACAAGATAGATGATGCTTCACATGTTGCAAATCTCTTTTGTAGGGAAATCTTGCGCCTACATGGAGTGACAAAGACGATTGTCTCGGACCGCGACGTCAAGTTCTTGAGTTACTTTTGGAAGACCTTATGCGCCAAGCTCGGAATCAAGCTCTTGTTCTCTTCGGCATACCATCCTCAAACCGACGGCCAAAGGAGGTGACGAACCGTACGCTCTCCACTCTACTACGTGTGTTGATAAAGAAGAACATCAAGGAGTGGGAGGAGTTCCTACCTATCGCCGAGTACGCCTACAACCGTGCAAGACATTCGACTACCGGCAAGTCCCCCTTCGAGGTCGTCTACGGCTTCAACCCATTGTCTCCATTGGACATTCTTCCTCTACCACTACAAGAGCGCACAAACATGGACGCGAGTGCCCAAGTGAACTTTCTCAAGAAGATGCATGAAGATACAAGGCACACAATCGAGCGCCAAGTACTACGACTCGCGACCAAGCTCAACGTCAACAAGCAACCAATGATATTCAACATTGGAGATCTTGTGTGGCTACACCTTCGCAAGGACCACTTCCCCAATGAGCGCAAGTCCAAACTTCTACCACGAGCCGATGGACCCTTTAAGGTGCTTGCACGCTACAACAACAACGCCTACAAGATCGACATCCCATGCGTCAAGTACTCCGTGAGCGACATCTTCAACATCAAAGATCTCTCCCCGTACCATGGTGATGAGGATTTCGATCCGAGGTCGGATCTTTCCCAAGGGAGGGGAGATGATGCGGAGCATCCTACGGTCATCGCCATGGACCTACCATCGTCTCATCAAGAGCCAAGAGGACCCATGACACGAGCACGAGCTAGAGCTCTCGAGACCGAGGTGACCTCCTTCCTTAGTGATATCACATATGATCCACTCGAGACATGGCTACTACCTAAGTCTGGAATGTTGTGCATGATTAGGTACCAAGAGGACCCTCCCGAAGGTGCACGTGAAGACGGACAAGTCACCAAGTTCATGGATGAGGAGAACCAACGGAAGGAGTCAAGAACAGCTCCCAGGACCCGGACATCCGGTTATGACCCCGGACATCCGGCCCCTGGAAGTGTCACCAGCAGCAAGGAGCCAGCGGCGAAGTCTACAGGGCCCGGACATCCGGCGTCCAGCCCGGACATCCGGCCTCCGGCCCGGAAATCCAGCCTTCTCCCCGGACATCCGGACAGGCCCATCCAGAGAACAGAAGACCTGGCCCTTCAGCCCGGACATCCGGCATGTCCCGAGCTCCCGGACATCCGACCCACCACCCGGACATGCGGACCCCATCTATCTAGAGAGCTTCAAGGCCAGGCCCAACCGCCCGGACATCCGACGCCAGCCCGGACATCCGGCACCTCGCGAAGGCCCGGACATCCGGCCCGACGCCCGGACATCCGGCCTCCCCTGTCTGCGCATAGTGTAAGGGCCCGAGGCCCATGTACCCCTTCCCCCACCTAGACTATATATACTCCTCCTCCTCCCTCTTTCTAGGGTTAGCGTTGTGATAGCTCATTTTTGAGATAGAGCCTCGCTCATCCATACGGATCTACTCCTCGAGAGAGACCACGGCCCCTCTTCGGAGAAGATCCACGTTGGATTCAAGACCCCCTCTCGGGTGGCCCCATCAAGACCTCCTCACGAAGAAGAACTGGTTACCCTATGTATCGTCCCTTGTTGATAGTGGATCGTGTATGTCTTTGTGTTTCGAGGATCTAGCACATGTGTGACCGTATCTTGTTGTTTTGAGTGATTCTCTCGTGTTTCCCCTTGTTTTCTCCTCGTGTTCTTCGTGCCCCTCGTTGGGATCCGCTCCTTTCGTGAAAGATCGGCCATCTAGGGTTCCACTCTACATCAGTAAGTTGACTGAATTCGTACTCCTTCCATTTTTATTTACTCTGCATATTAGATTTGACTAAAGTCAAACATCATAAAGTTTTACCAAGTTTATAGAAAACAATATAAACATTTACCATAACAAATCTATATGATGTAAAAGTACATTCAATAACAACTCTAATGGTATTGATTTGTTATTGTATATGTTCATATTTTTTTCTTATAAACTTGGTCAAAGTTTACAAAGCTTGACTTTGACGAAAGCTAATATGTAGACTAAATAAAAACAGAGGGAGTAACTTGGATAAGTTATAGGCCCCTTGAAGCTGAAGATGTAGTTGCTTAGTGAAAATGCATAGTAACCACAAACAGAAGTTAGCGACCCGTAGCTTCTTGGGCTCATTTTTCAACCCTTGATAACTTTTGATCCGCTAGCGAACTGTTCTGCTACTGGGCCATATTCAACCCGCGGTTACATTCCAACCATTAAAGGTTCGTAAATCCTTTGGGTCGTTTTTGGCCTGTCGTGTATTTCGGCCCACTAACGACACATTATGCCTGTGGATTGTATTAAGCCTTTGATGTCTTTTGGTCTGTTAATGACCCATTATGTTTTTGGGTTTTCTATTTTCGCGCCCCTCATTCCTTAGTTGTACTCAGTTTTACCCGACCATCCAAGTTTTCCTCAGTTTTCCCCTTCTCCATCTAGCTGAACCTCATAGATGCCCAAATGGAGCATTTCCGTTGGGTCAATCCCATTGTCCGTTGCTATGGTTAGATTTATCTTAATTGCTTCTCTTATATTTGTGAATGCCTGCATGGGAGGTATAATCATAAGTAGGTATTTTTTTAAGTAAGAACAATACCTTAGCTCCGGCCAAGCCACATAACACTTATCAAGGCAGTGAATGTTAAATCAATGAATCATGGTGAAAGTAACTTGGCGATATTTCCATGTGTCGTCAAGAGCATTTTAATCACTATAAGAAGTACACCAGCTTGTCCTCAGCATAATTAAGGATTGGGCCACTTGTTGCAACTTGCTACTTTTGGTACATGTTACTTGGTACAAACTATATTTCTATCACATAATCACATTATCTATCAAGACTATCTTACAACACCTGCAGTGAAATCCTTTGCTGAAAACTGCATATCAATTCATTCTGCTCCTCTTTGGGTTCGACACTCTTACTTATCAAAAGGACTACGATTGATCCCCTATACTTGTGGATTATCACATGTCCCGTGAGACTACATCTAAAGCAGACGATGTCATTGGTACAATCATGCTAAAAGTGCCCCTCCTCCATGCACCGAAAGCGCAACCCCTCCATCTTCAGTGACACTAACCGGCGTGGGAGGGAGGGCTTTGGTGGTGGCGCTGCCACTTGGACCATCTAGATGGCAGCGACAACACACATCCTACCTCCTGGTGTCCGCCTCCCTCTTGGTGCTGGCACGACGACACCTCCGCATGGCCAGAGCCACCGGATGACGCGAAGCACGATGAGAGGCCCATGCCAGACACCATTGGTCGCTCACTAGCGTGGCGCTAGGTCGCGGAAACCGAGTGTGGGTTGATGCCATGGTGGGAAGGAACCAACGTAACTGAGATGGTCGGCGGCGAGAAAGGTGGCCGACAATACCGGAGTGGCGAGCGGTGAGAGGGGTGGCCAACGCTACCGGAGTGGCAAGCGCCGGGGTGTTGGTGGACGCCAGCGTCGGAATGATGCACAGCGCGAGCTCTTGTGAGAGGGGAAACACGAGAGCTAGCTCGTCACTCGTGAGAGGGGAGACATGATAGCTAGCTAGTCGCTCACGATAGGGGATACTTCTCTAGCCTCCAATGTGTAGAGCAACACTGAATGAATGAAATGAATCAATCAACAAGTTGAGCAAGAAGAAGCAAAACTTACGATCTCCTCCTCTGCCGCGCGCAATGGCCACCTTGCCTCCATCATATCAACCGCGCCACAAAACTTGGTAATCGAGGTCTGGATGGTGTACCATCGATTCGATAACGACCTCACATTGTGATCATGGATGATGTGCGTGTCGTACAGCGCAATGTGCTTTCGCGCATGAAACGATTCATGCACTTACTGCCAGAAGGCCCCCCCTCTGCTTCTGCCTACGAAACCCGCAGATACGTCCAACCATGCATCGCACAACAACTCATCCTCCATGGTCGAGTACCCCGCCATCCTTCGTACTCTAAAAAAGACATGGCGTTCGAAAACAAGCTCAATGGCATTTCACCGAACACCTACCGGGCGTGGTGATCGCCACAGATGACCTCGACGGGGGCCCGGATTGTACCTGCCTACGGATATGTCCTGGGTGGACAACACCATCGTAAAAGGCGAGCGGGTGCGTCGGTGCTGGTTGCGAAGGTCCAACAATGCCTGTGTGCCGGCCGAAGAGGTACATCGGCGGCATTGAAGGAGAAGGTGCAGATGCAAAGCAAGGGGGGAGAAGGGCCGGATTGGAAGAAAATGGGGCCGAGAGGGGGTTTTGGGTGGGCCGGGGGTGCCGGAGTCCTATGTGTCTGCTGTCCGGACTCCAACAGAGCCCCCCCCCCCACCCCAAAAAAAGAAAACTTTATATCCTTTTTGCGGCAAAAAGTGCGTCCGGATCCGTCGGCGGGCCGATATAGGCCCGTGTTGGCCCACGTTGGATGGCACAACACGTCCGACAGCATGGTCCGGACGTATGCGGATGGTTTGAGGGTCGGTGTTGGAGATACCCTAACTGTCTCATTTCTGGCTCATACCACTTCGTGCTGAGGTGCCTGTGGAGCGAGTTTGCCACTGAGAATGCCACGCTGTAGAGATTTGTTCAGGCCGTGTAACCAGGCGTAAAACCAAACTTCTGCAGGTCTTTACTCATTTCAAGCTCGTCCCTCTTTTTATAGTTGTCGCAACGGGCACAGGGGCACCAGCTTAATTCCTGGCCATTTGCAAATGCGGCTCTAACAAACCCCTTGGTTTTTGTTAACCATTCCTCGGTCCAAACTTTCTGACTAGTGTAACCGGTGTACATCCATGCACGATCACTCATATTGACTTCCTACTGGACACACAAGAAATATATACATAATTAAGCAAACCATATCCATCAGTTAATGGAGTTTGTCAGTTTTATTACGTCCATGTAACCTACACGCTAATAGGTAAAGATAGGTCCTAATCCCACCCGAGTATGTGTAGATTGGGTTCGTTTTCCCATGCTCTGCTCCGGATCCAACGCAAAATTTCGGCAGCACCTCCCCGCTGTTCTCCTGATACACGTGTCGGCAATAAGCAAAGAGGATATGTACCCGGAGAACAACAGGGAGGCACTGGCGAAATTCTGCATCGGATCCGGAGCAGAGCATATGGGAAAATGAACCCAATCTGCACATACTCGGGCTGTCCATGGATAACGTTGGACAATTCGAAAGAATCACGATTATAAATATGCAAATGCATGCATATTTATAGATGTAACCCTTTTGAACGGGAGACGCATAGTGGTTACGATGATTGACACCTATAGCTAGCAAGTTTCATCGGCACGAAGACCGGAACAGAGCAAATGAAGGGGGGAGGAGGAGATGTCATTTGTGCTCACCAACGAATGCAGGGGCGGAGCTCGTCGAACACTAGACCCTCACAGCGATGAAATAACTGCACATTTAAATCCAAAGATGAGTAACATAGCAATTTTGTTTCTTCCGTCGACCTAACTAAATATTGACAACATGACGAGCGGGTTAGGGGGTCCTCGGCGTTGATGGAACCGTAAATAGCAAGTATCATCGGTGTGAGATACATGTGGCGCTCGCGTTGAACACTAGATCCACATTCCACAAGTGAAGCCGGCGCCTGGCGTCCCGCAACAATAGTTCTGGTGGCAGATGATGGTCGAACACCATCGCGAATTTGTCTGGCAGCCTCTGCGATGAGGATTAAAGCCAAGTTTTGAAATTTCAACACTTGCCTTTTAATCGTCATCGCAGAGGCTGCCAGGCAAATTCGCGATGGTGTTCGACTGCCATCGACGCCGAGAACAGTTGCTTTGGGACGCCTGACGTCGGCATCACTTGTGGGACATGGATGTAGTGTTCGACACCGACGGCCACATGTATCTCGCACCGACGATACTTGCTATTTAGGGTTCCATCGACACCGAGGAACCCCTAACCCGCTCGTCCCCGGGCGCCCTCTTTTTTCCTTTCCTTCTTCTCTTCTTCTTCTTCTTCTTCTTCTTCTTCTTCTTTCTTCTTTCTTCCTCTCCCTCCTCCTCTTCCTCCCTCCTCCTCCTCCTTCTACTCCTCTTCTTCTTCTAAACTAAAACTAAAACTAATCTAAAATAAACTAAAACTAAACTGAAAATAAAACTAAACTAAAACTAAAACTAAAACAGAAAATAAACTAAAAGAAACTAAAAAAACTAAACTAAAAAAGGGGGGAAGAACAAACGTGCGCAGGGGATCGCCGGTGGAGGGCGAGGTCGGCCGGTGGGGTGGGGCGGCGCAGGGGCCACGGGGAGGAGG
>NC_057805.1:70912690-70913220 GCF_018294505.1 Triticum aestivum
AATTAAGCTACGGTAATTCCCTACTAATGAGGCCACGTCACCACGATTACTGTTGCTAATCTCATGATGATTCAAATCTCGTTCAAAGTCAAATTCAAAATCAAGTCAAACAAATAAAGTTTTCAAAAGTTAAAACTAAAATGTTCAAGATGGGTCAAATAAATCATGAGTAATTATGGTGGAGAAACCACTTTTTGATAAAATAGTTAGATGCTCAAAAATAAACAAAACAATAACAAAAACAAATAAATAAATGCCTTTTTCAATTAATAAAATATTAACTAAGTTATTTAATTTCCCAAAACTATTGGGGCAGTGGCATGTTTATTAAAACTAAATTAGGTACAACTTTGGTATTTTACAAAACTATAATAAAATAAAAAACTAAAAGAAAACAGAAAAGAAATAAAAGGAAAATAGAAACCAAAGAAAAGAAAGGCAAAGCCCCCTCCCCCTGGGCATCCAGGCCACCAGGAGGCCCACCCCATTCCCCCTTATCTCCCCGAGCGACCGAACGCTGGTTGCCCACG
>NC_057805.1:70913259-70921876 GCF_018294505.1 Triticum aestivum
CCTCCGTCCTCGTCCTTTGGCCTTGACCTCCGCCGCCCCAACGGCCAAGTCCGGTTGGCCTTCGCCGCCCCTTCACGTTCCCCGACGGATCCGACTGCATCCACATCGTCCCCGGCGCCAAGTCCATCCTCCTATGCCTCCTCGCTGCCCGAGGAGCACCAAGTCGCCGCCTGGAGCTCCGTCCTGAAGCTCGCTGCTGTCGCCTCCCCGACCTCGTCGGGATTCACGTCGCCGTCTCCACTTCTGCCCTGGCCTCGTTGCCTCAAGCACCACCACGAGCCCGCTGCCATCCCTACAGCTCCACTGTGAGCCGCTGTCCGTTTTCCCCTCCCCTTGCTCGTTTTGGTCGTCCCTGGCATCGTTTTCCGAGAGGCTGAGCTCCGGCCGCCGCCTGCCGTCAGCGTTCCCGGCCTCCCTGGTGACAGTCACAACCACCGTCCGACGCGACACCTCCCACGCTGTCGGACGCGCCCAACCACGTGCCCGTTCGTGGCCGGAGGGGTGATTCCGGCGAGGCCCCGCGTGGCGGCGCCGTGTTCTGCCTCACCGGTGTGGCCGGCCGTCCGAGCCGTCCCGTGGGCCACCGATAGGTGGACCCCGCGGGATTAGCTGCTAAGCTAGACTCTAATCCACCACCCATGTGTAAGTGACAAACATGACCCACACCTAATTAATCATGGGCATAATTAGCAGACTAATTAAACTAATCTTGATGGCCACTAACGGTGATCCATGCGACTGTAGCGATTAGGTTTAACTCTAACAAAATATGTTAACAATTTGACCCATTGACCACTAGGCCCCACCCTTACTAATTAAGTTAATTAGTTTAAATAAACTTTGTTAATATTGCTACTGTCTATGACATGTGGCCCCATCTTGACCGGTTTGACCAGTGAAAGTGCTGGCTGTGTATCCCCTAGCCAATGACAGATGACCCCCACCTGCACTGTTCAATGTTGACCTGGTCCGCTTTGACTGCTGAGTCGGCAGTTGACTGGACCCACCAGTCAGTCTCTGACTGGGTATAGTACTGGGTGCACTTAACGAAATAGCTATTTAATAACTCGAGTTTAATTAAATGCAGTAATGTCAGAAATTGATTAAATCCTTATAAATTAATATAAAATAAACCGTAACTTGGATGAAAAAACTTTGTACATGAAAGTTGCTCTGAACGATGAGACAAATCCGAATACGTAGCCCGTTCGTCCGCCACACATCCCTAGCATAGCAAACACGCAACTTTCCCCCTCCGGTTCATCTGTCCAAAAACGCGAAACACCGGGGATACTTTCCCGGATGTTTCCCCTTTCGCCGGTATCACCTATCCCTGTGTTAGGTCACCCCTAGCATAACGTATTTCCGTGTCTTGCTTTGTGTTACATTTGATTGCTCTGTTATTTATTGTGTTCCCCCTCCGTTACTTCTTTCCGATAGACTCCGAGACCGCTGCCCATGTACGTGTGTTCGACAACATCGAAGACGACCCCGCCTACTTGCCAGAACAACCAGGCAAGCCCCCCCCTTTGATCACCAGATATCGCCTATCCTTCTCTCTACTGCTTGCATTAGATTAGTGTAGCATCTTACTGCTTTCAGTTAATCCTATTCTGCTGCATAACCTATCATTGTTTCAACAGTTGTTACCCTTACCTGCAATCCTAAATGCTTAGTATAGGATGCTAGTATTCCATCAGTGGCCCTACACTCTTGTCCGTCTGCCATGCTATACTACTGGGCCGTGATCACTTCGGGAGGTGATCACGGGCATATGCTATATACTTTATACTGTTACATTACTTATGATATTGTTCGGAGATGGGGGCTGAAGGGGCAGGTGGCTCCATCCCGGTAGAGGTGGGCCTGGGTTCCCGACGGCCCCCGACTATTACTTGTGGCGGAGCGACAGGGCAGGTTGAGACTACCTAGGAGAGAGGTGGGCCTGGCCCTGGTCGGCATCCGCGGTTACTTCAAAAAATGCTTAACGAGATCTTGGTATTTGATCTGAGTCTGGCCACTGGCCTATACGCACTAACCAACTACACGGGAATAGTTATGGACACTCGACGTCGTGGTATCAGCCGAGGCCTTCGTGACGTCAGCGACTGAGCGGCGCGCGCCACGTTGGACTAGAATGCCTGCTAGGCTAGGTCTGCTTCCGGCCGCCCTCGCAACGTGCAGGTGTGCAATGGGCGATGGGCCCAGACCCCTGCGCCATAGGATTTAGACCGGCGTGCTGACCTCTCTGTTGTGCCTAGGTAGGGCTGCGACGTGTTGATCTTCCGAGGCCAGGCATGACCCAGGAAAATGTGTCCGGCCAAATGGGATTGAGCGTGTTGGGTTATGTGGTGCACCCCTGCAGGGAAGTTTATCTATTCGAATAGCCGTGATCTTCGGTAACAGGACGACTTGGAGTTGTACCCTGACCTTATGACAACTAGAACCGGATACTTAATAAAACACACCCTTCCAAGTGCCAGCTATAACCCGGTGATCTCTCTCACACAGGGCGACGAGGGGAGGATCGCCGGGTAGGATTATGCTATGTGATGATACTTGGTGAAACTACATCTGCTCTCTTCTACATGCTGCAAGATGGAGGCTGCCAGAAGCGTAGTCTTCGACAGGACTAGCTATCCCCCTCTTATTCTGGCATTCTGCAGTTCAGTCCACCGATATTGCCTCTTTACACATATACCCATGCATATGTAGTGTAGATCCTTGCTTGCGAGTACTTTGGATGAGTACTCACGGTTGCTTTTCTCCCTCTTTTCCCCCTTTCCATTCTACCTGGTTGTCGCAACCAGATGCTGGAGCCTAGGAGCCAGATGCCACCGTCGACGACGACTCCTACTACACCGGAGGTGCCTACTACTACGTGCAGGCTGCTGACGACGACCAGGAGTAGTTTAGGAGGATCCAAGGCAGGAGGACTGCGCCTCTTTCGATCTGTATCCCAGTTTGTGCTAGCCTTCTTAAGGCAAACTTGTTTAACTTATGTCTGTACTCAGATATTGTTGCTTCCGCTGACTCGTCTATGATCGAGCACTTGTATTCGAGCCCTCGAGGCCCCTGGCTTGTATTATGATGCTTGTATGACTTATTTATGTTTTAGAGTTGTGTTGTGATATCTTCCCGTGAGTCCCTGATCTTGATCGTACACGTTTGCATGCATGATTAGTGTACGATTGAATCGGGGGCGTCACAAGTTGGTATCAGAGCTGACTGCCTGTAGGAATCCCCCTTCCACACTCCTTGGCCGAAGTCGAGTCTAGACATTACAAACTTTTAATAACATGGCTGTGTGCCTTACGGGCCCACGTCGCCATTGGGTGGTATTGGGATCTTTTACTCCTCGATCTTTACTCCGGGATTCTGATCTCTCTTCTATTCGGGTTAAATGATTTTGCTAACTCTAACTCTAGGTTCTCGTAATTACTTTCTTCTGGAGAGCCCCTTATTACAGATGATCGCCTGCTGCACCAGAAGATTTCGAAGATACTCTCCGATATTCTCTCGAGACTTTGTGCCCGTTGCTTTTGCAATTCCCTACCACCGAAACATCCCTATGGATAAATACTTACACCTGTCGTTTGTCATTCTTACTTTTATTCCCAGTCGATCTTGTTATTACAAGATACCCCGAGAATACTTTGTCCCTACTGCCTTGCAGTTCCTTGCCACCTGAATACCCCTATGAATAATTTCTCGCACTTATCGAGGATTCACTCATTCCCAGTTGATTCATGTATTGCACAATAGTCTTGAAAATACCATTCGATCTTCCAAAAATCTTCGGCAGCCTATTGCTCTTGAAATCCTTGCTTGCTTTCATTATGGTTAATCCCATAAGTCTAGTAATCTTATTGGCATCCTTTGACACTATCATTTTGAGTCTGTTGATTCTATATGTGTGCGAATGCACGCAATCATCAGTTGATCCTTATAAAATATCTTTCCATCTTAGACGTCTTTCGAACATGAGCTGGTTCTCGGCCAATCAGATTGCCATCGATTGTACCCCTAAGCCTATTCAACTTATCCATCCTTGATCAGAGCGTTTGCTTCTGGTCTCTTGATTTGGAAATCATAATTCCTTTGCACTTGATTGAATTAGTCAGTTGTTTCTATAATCTGATCCCCTTGCATTATTTCTTCTTCTAGTTGAGTATCGATACTCACATCCGATTCTTTGTGGTCCGCCAGATCCTTTTGTGGATTATTATCCGACCGTTCCAGCATATTCTCAAAACCTTGAGTTCTTCCCCTGATACATAACGCCTTTGGTACGTTGTATCATCTATTTTTGTCAACCATGCTCTGCTTCCGAACTTGAGTTATTTGCTACTGAAGTTTGTGGTATATGTTCCTAAGATGTCCCGATGGGTTGAACCTGTGCCTTTCATAATCCGTGTGAACTCGAAAGTTATGCGGGTTATACTCTACTGGCTTTTAGTTAGATAAAATTTCAATGCTACAACTTCATGGAAAGTGAGAAGTGAATGAAAGATTATGCATTGGAGAAGTGGGAGTCGACCTTGAACTTTGTGTTCATGCCCATGGAAACGATGTTGAGCTTATCATGATAGCTTCTCGTAACAATAATTTTCACTTGGCATAATTTGATCTTGTATCTATGATTTTGTCCTTTGCAATCGTGGTTCCGACCGTGATTGTTCTTCTTTGATCCCATTCTCGGACAAGTTAAAAGTACTTGCCTTCTGCAGATCATTATGTCTGCCCAACCTCTATTTTGATCTACCTTCGAGTATTACACCCTGGTATCTCGAGGATATCAATCCATTACACTACATCTTATGAATTTCTGATGTAGTAACTTTCCCCGTCATGGTCACTCCACGGGTTCTGGGTTGTCGTCAACCGTGAACACCGATTTGTGAATCAAATCAACACTGTGATTCAGTACTTCCAATACTTTGTTGTTGAGAAGTTTAATACTCCATCACGTCATTCCGAGCCTGATCGGCTACATCATTATCGTGCTAATTTTAACTGTGCTACCTGGTCCTTCTTCCCGGAGCACAACTTTCGACGGTGAGCTAAGCTTACGTCGATCTTCCTCGTCATATCATTTCACCTTGATCTGCAAGCTTGATTTCGAGTTTTTTCATACCCGTAGTTCCGATAACTTTCGCTTCACCCTTCCTTTGCTTGGTGTCGTCGATGATCGATTATATCCTCATGAAACCCCTCGACAAATGTGTCATGATCATCATCAACATTCTAAACTCTTCAAGGATATCGACCGAATTTGTGTTGAGAGATACCACCCTTGCCCCTTGATGATTTGTGTTATCATCAACAACATTATTGCCTTCCCTCCAACACAAACTTGTTCATGTTATGGAGCTCCTTGCTATCCAGCTTATTTTATGTTCTACCTTGGAGTATTACCATCTTTTATGTCAAGAAGGTTGTGAGAATTGCTCCACCTCTTAAGAATTATTGATATCATGATACTTCTCACAATCACCATTCTTTCTTGGTCCCCGTGTTGATTCTAACCGGGATACCAACAAGTGAACGGTGCCGCTTGGATTCTGCCCTTCTAGCAACCCTATTGCTTTGAAGTTAATGGTCAATATTTCATTCTTAGACCATTTGTTATCGAATCACTAGCCTAACATTGATCATGCTACCTAAGTCCATATTTCGGGTGCACCTTTCAACCAATGTTTAATTGTGTATGTTTTCCTCGAGCATATTTCATTATATCATTTGATCTGACAAATGTTATCTCCTTATCCACATAACTATGGAGATCCATCTTTTTGGATACCTCGTTGAATTATCGCTGAGTCCATCAGCCACCTCCTCATCCTCTCCTTGGCTTAATGATGAACCCTTGTTCGGAACTCGCTTCCATAGTTCATTTCCCGAGAATCATATAATGTCATCTTGTCAATTGTGTTGCACCTCTTCTGTCACGACCGGATTTCCGGGATAAAATTTCCCAGAAAACGGCCTTTGTGCTCACCAGCCCCAGGATTACTGTTAGCTGATGAGGCACCAACTTGATACAAGAATTCCAAGCAAGGTACAAAAATATGTAGTACAAGACCATTGTGGCCTAGGAGTACAACACTTGGTTTCTAATGGTTGAGGGCGGAAGCGGTTGGGTACATCTATGTCTATGGGACTCCATTTCCCACAAGAACAGCTGACCAGGATAACTCCTATCTTCGCGAGGCTGCTATCGTCAATACGTAGGTTCCGAGGCTGACACCGCGATGCTTATCTCCGTGCGCGAAAATCTGGCCAAGACAATAGCCAGGGACAAGCCAGTGAGTACGTTTGAATGTACTCGCAAACATTAAGAACACGGGTATAATATATTAGGAGATAATCATGCTCCGAAACATTCATGATGATAAGTCTGCCATGAAGTAAACAAAAATCTGTGATGCACGCGTGCAGAGAAAATATGGACGTGCAATACGGAAGTAAAGAAATGCACTGAGCGAGTGTCTAAAATGACTCCTCGAAAGGTTGCAAATAAATTAATGATGCCGCAGTCGGGCGTCTGAGCGACACCACAGAAAGGGCTTATAAAAGAATAAATAAACAACAAGCATGCCGCAGTCGGGCGTCTGAGCGACACCACATAAAGGGCTTATAAAAGAATAAATAAACAACAAGCATGCCGCAGTCGGGCGTCTGAGCGACACCACAGAAAGTGCTTACAAAAGAATAAATAAACAACAAGCATGCCGCAGTCGGTCGTCTGAGCGACACCACAGAAAGGGCTTATAAAAGAATAAATAAACAACAAGCATGCCGCAGTCGGGCGTCTGAGCGACACCACAGAAAGGGCTTATAAAAGAATAAATAAACAACAAGCATGCTGCAGTCGGGCGTCTGAGCGACACCACAGAAAGGGCTTATAAAAGGATAATCACAGTGAATATCCAGGAGGTAGAACCATCCCAGGGATATTCAATAAAATACATAATGTAAATGGTTAGTCCATATCAATAATAAAATTAAAGCATGATCCTCAGATGTCACAGGTCATAAACAAAAATCTAGTCTAGCCGTTCCTCCACCCGAAGATCGTCACTGAGTTCTAGCTAAATCGTCCTCCATCCAAATACGGTTACTAAGATCCAGTTAGCCGTGTCTCCATCCGAAAACCGTCACTGAGTTCTAGCTAAATCGTCCTCCATCCAAATACCGTTACTAGATTCCACTCAGACTGTGGTCCTTACCTATGAACATGGCTATCCAACAGGATATATCCTCTGCAGAGGGAGTACTATTTTCCCACGAGTAACGGATTTATTTAGTCCATCGGGACTAATTCCGCCTATGGCCTTTTAATTGAAAACACGCCTGACCTGCATACACCAGCTTAACTCACCGGTGTCTGGAACCACCCACGACACCTGTCAAGCAAAACTCTAAGTGGGGAGGCTACAACCTCGACGTAGCATGGGATCAAATTTATGTCCGCGCTCTCTAAGGGGTGCCCCCCCTCTCGGTCCCAACCGGAAACACCCATGCCCCCGGACCAAGTGGCATGCCTACCGGAGGCCTCCGGTATCTTCCACTATGGCCTCTCTGTACGGTGTGTGCTTTGGTAAGGGGTTGACAACTTACTGAACCATACCCTGTCTGCGACAGGGACAAGTGGTAGTACCAACAAATAAGGACGTTACTGATCAAAACTCGATCTACGACCGACTCAGGTGGTACAAGTATCCTCCAACAATATTACCATTAGTGGAATAAATCACCACTCATCAAGCCTCACCATGCCATACCGGACATACTTGTCTCGACGAGGGACTAGGGACAATCTCGTGTCTACCCAAGACCACGACTTTCCCAGCTTCCTTCCGGTATGCATGAGGAGCTCACGAGGATGATCCAAATCACTAGCGTATCCATTGCTGACCACAAAAAAAATCTCCAAAAAGCACTCATGCACGAGACTTTATTGTTACATAAAGATAACGCATACTCCAAGCCAAATGGTGTTGTAATCGTATCAGAACACCACAACAAAATATTATGCCAGAGTTCAGAAATGCTTGCCTTCAAGAGTATGCAAGGGATGCACTTTTTGGAAGCTTTCCCTTTTCTCCAAAAATCCTATTTTAAGAAATATCCAAACAACACATATTTCAAACACAGTACAAAAGGTTGTCTCAAATATTTTTGAAATAAATCTTAAAATAAACTAGGTGGAATTTGAGAGAGGTAGGAAAAAGAATCAACTCATTTGGAGTTTTATTTTAAAAGTTATAGCTGGTCAAAGTCTGGTCAAAACTCTGTTTTTAATAAAACCAGAAAAAGGAAAACGCTTCGAGGGGAATACGCTTTCGGGGTAGGGGAGACGTACTCCGTGGGTATACGCTTTCCCTTAAACAAAGGAGACGGCGCGCGGGTCACTGACAGTGGGTCCAGAGGGCCCACTGGTCAGGTTTGACCGTCTTCCCTCTCCTTCCTCTTCTCTGCCCGACGGGAGCGGGGCTCCGGTGATCGCCGGCGACGAACGGCGGCTCCTCGAGGGCATCTGAGGGCGGGGATGGACCGGCCAGACTGAGGCGGTCCTCTTGGTGGTCGCTGCGTCGTCGGGGGTGGAAGAAAT
>NC_057805.1:70922263-70926690 GCF_018294505.1 Triticum aestivum
GCCGGCGGCGAGATCCGCGGCGGAGGGGGCTACGGTGGTGAAGTGGTTTTGGGGGTTCGGTGGTCTCCGATCGAGGTTGGGTAGTTGGGCAGCTCCGCAAGGACAAGGGGAAGTTACTGGTGGCGTCGGTTGGGCGGGGGAGTGTCTGGCCGCGACGTATCGTACCGGAGCTTAGCGGCGGCCGTACTGGCCGGAGACCAGGAAGATGGCCACTACGGGTCGATCCACTGCTTGGGGAGCGCTAGGAGGAAAGTCTGAGGTTGCCTGAGGTCTTGAACGAGTTCGGGGACCCTTTAAATATGCGCTCGAGGTTGGACCGCGGCGGCTGAGGATAAGATCGCCGGCGACAGCCGTGCTGTAGCTGCAGGGCGACGTGGTGGCGACGAGCGCGTGCCAACGAGCTTCGGGATAAGACCGGGCTGTTCACGGGGGCAGCTGGCGTGCTGGGGTGGCTTGGGCGGCGCCGTCCATGTCAGAGGTTTGCTGCCAACGCCGGCGTGCCGCCAAACGCTCTGCCAGCGGCGCTGCAGGGCGCCAGGGGTGGCGTGGGGAGTGGGCGAGCTAGTGCGCGGTTCAGCGGTGGAGCAGGGGCCAGGGACGGGTCGCGTCGAGTGCGGCAGTGCGGCGCGGCGGCTCAGTGCGCGCGCGTGCAAAACATGCGCTCTGGGCGCGCCCAGAGCACGCACGGATCCTGCTCGACGAAATGCCAGGGCGGTCTAGCGCGCGAGGGTGGGGCTGGTAATGAACAGGACTAGGATAGAGACAGCTAGGAGTTCAGTGGACAAGGTTGCTGGGTCATTGGAGCAAGTTCACAGTGCAAACTAGGAAACATGCCCAAAATTGACTGTGCACACCAAGTGCTCGACAGAATGCCAAGTGCACTTAGGCAACTCTTGGAGTGGCCAAAATCTCCAGATCAGGGTCTCTTTAGGTGTGGATGGTGAAGGCAAGATCATATGGGCAAAACCAGAAACTAGTTAGAGCAAGTTTTGCAAAACTCCAGTTTTGGACAGAAAGAAAAAGGGTTTATTGCATGCACTTAAAATCCTCCAATGAGTCCACTCTCCTGGACTTGAGGGTTTTGAAGGGAGGGCTACAAGTAGGAAAAAGCTCAGGGTCACTAGAGCAAAATAAAATAAGGTTGCAGTTCAAATCACCAAACTGGACCAGAATGAAAAAGAGGTTGTTTTACTCAAATTTTTCAAAGAACATCACTGGGTTTTTGCATAGATTTGAATTGTATGCATCCACTGACATCTCCAAACACTTGGAAGAATTTTTAAAGAAATATTTAAATAGGTTGTAGTGCAAAAGTGCCTACTGGACCAGATTGGAAAAGTTGGTGTAGAGCTCAAAATCTCCAATGGCCAAAAGGTATTTTTGCATAAAAGTGATGTGGAAACATCACATGACATCCCCAAATTTTTGTGGAAATTTTAAATGCATCTGTCAAATGGTTGTAGTGCAAAACAGGATCCAAATTCAAAAGAAACCATTTTAAAAGAATAAAGCTCTGAGAAAACAAATCTTGCAAATTTAAATCCACTGATAAAGAATTGTTTTATCATAGAGAGTATTCAAGTCCAACAATACCTCTTGAAAGTTTTCCACTTGAAGTAAAAACCCTCAATAACAAAAGGGTAAATCTTGACAATTGGAAAAGTTTTATTTCCTGGCAAAATTTTAACAAATAAAACAAGGTCAAAATTTTGGGGTGTCACAACACTACCCCCCTTAAGAAAAATCTCGTCCTCGAGATTTGTCAAAAAGCTGTTTTGAACAAAAACTGTTTTTTTATCAAAAGAAATCATTCAACTGCACAAAAACAAGGCGGCTATAGTGAGAGGGCAATAAGTGGTGTAAAACCACAGTGTGATACACTGGCGTAGTGTGGAAAAATCTATGGTTAGGGAAAACGAGATATTACTACGTGGATACAGTAATTTAGAATGAATTCTAAATTACTAAAATACGCTGGTCGCACCCGAGAGCACAGTGCTCTCTCTGGCTGACAGGTGGACCCAGGGCCCACTGTCGGCCTCTTCTTTTACCTCTGGCTCTCTCTTCTCTCTCGCGTGCTCTCCCGCGCTCCCTCCACCGGCGATGCCTAGCTCGTAGGGCATCGAGGTCGTACCGTGGTAGTGCGCGGCGTGCTAGCTGCCGGTGCAGCGTGCACTCACCTCGCGGGCCAATGCGCTGTCGGCACTGCTCGCGGACTCGCCCCCGAACACCGGCGGTCGAGCGTCAAGTGGCGCTGGTGGACCTCGCCCACCGTACACCGATCTCGAGCTATAAAATGATCGCGGTGCTCCTCTCTTCTTCCTCACATCTGGCCTCGTTCCTACTCCTCCTTCCTTCTCCTCTACTGCTGTTAGCAGGAGCTCGAGACGAGGCTCTAATGGCGGAGGCGATGCCGGACTGGTATGTGGTCCTGATGTGTGGAGGTTTGGCGGTGCTGCTGGGGTTCTCCGTGCTCTTGTGCGCGATGATCCTGGATGATCGTCGTGATGCTGCCGCTCGAGTGTTAGCTCTTCGCGGCGGCGGCGATCACGTGGATTAGGCGCGGCCTCGAGGGCTAACTGCTGTCGGTGTGCTGGGGCAACTCGTGCCTGAATGATCACTCACAAATCTCTCTCACTGAGACTGTGGTGTCCTCGCGTGTGATCAGTTTGGCGTAAAAATGTGCTCAAGGATTTGTAATAGTGCTCGAGGTCAAGTGGTTGCCGCTGCGAGCCTGCTGTTACGGTGTTGCGCGAATAAAAATCTATGTCGTGAAAAAGGTATACGCCGCAGTGACTCGGGGACAGAAATCTCCTCAAAGACATGTTGCGAGAAAAAAAATTAAAACCAAACTAACAGCAGTAAAACTGCTCACATAACTGGAACTAAAGAGAATCGGATCCATCGCACAAAATTTGGGAACCACGAACATGCTACAACACATAAACAAAATACTGGGATAATAAATACAGTGGAGGCGTTTACAAGGAAAACGGCAAAAGGACAGGGTCCTGAGAAAACGCCTCTGGTACTGGGGCACACTCCTCTTCTATCAGGGGAAGCGGGTTGACGAGTCGATGAATGCGCCTCTCCTGGTCAGGCCTCAGTGGTCTGCCAATAGCGATCCGAGGATTTAAATCAGTGAGGCTCTGGAGATAACCCATTACCCGCTGAGTTAAACGTTCCTGAGCGATAACGTACTGGGCAAGGTTGGCCAGTACTGGATCTCTCTCAATTCGTCCACTGGGAAAAGATGCAACTTCTCCGGGTGCTGCATGACTCGGAAAATAATAGTATCCTCGCTCGCTGGCATAGGGTACCGCGAATCGAAGACGAGCGAGCGCCTCGCATGCAGCAGCTTCTATGGCCATATGCGGAGTCGGCATGGATTTCCCCACGAAGGAGACTTCCGTTGGGTCTTGGTTTGGGTATGCGGGAGGGATGTGCACCACTGTCCAATATTTCGAGGTGGAAGGGGTGATTCTCGATCTGAGCAACTCGTACTGGGGTGGACGGGTGGCACTCATGGCACTGCAGGTAAAGTCCCACAATAATTTGACAAAACTGCCCGGGGTTGCGTCTGGGGTTCTCAGATAAATACTGGGGGTCGGCATGGCAAAGGAATGGCTGTGAGCATGGCGCACAAAGGTGAGGGGTACTCGGCAAGGTCACGAAGTGGCCTTTATATAGTATCGGGGGTGGGTTATCCACCGGGGTGAAGGGTAACTGGTTGTCGATCCTGTTCTCGGGTCAAAGCCACAGATATACATATCACATAAATGTGACGTATTACTGTGGGTGCCGTCGGGGTTGGTCTTGGTAGCTGCGCCCAAAATTTAAGAAAATGCAACTGTACGCTAATGTACATATGCATATCTACTACTCCAAAATAAGGGCGCTCAAGCAGACAGCAGGTAATAAAAGCGATACAAGACCACACCATTACAAAGCGTAGGAAAACTAAGGCTCGATACAACTCGAGCGACTTAGTCTACTTCGTTAATGTCTAAGTGGGCTGGCCTGGCGGGTGCCGAGGTTTCTCCACGGGTTTCTCCGTCAGGATTTGCCGGCTGAGGTTGAGGGGCTGCAGAGTCGGGGTAGTGGTGATGACCATCGCGGGGGTTGTTGGCCACAATCCCGTTGGAATGGGTTCCCAAAAGGCGACGAAGCGCTTCTGGGGTCACCAAAGCACTCTGGTTGATGGCTGGCGCAGACCTCAAGGGATCGATCGGGTGTCCGAACAGCACGACTGGGTTGTCGGCGTCGGGCTCCGCTTCTCTTCTCGTCGGGGCTCGGCGAACCAATTCTCCATGAGCTGCGATCAGATCGAGGGTGACCTGATCGAACAGTTGCTCTAGTGCGCTTACATAGCGCACCAGATGCAATAGTGCCGGATCCGTCTAGTGATCTCCGTTGGCAACCTGGGG
>NC_057805.1:70943130-70988314 GCF_018294505.1 Triticum aestivum
GACGGGCTAGGCTGATAGGTTGGGCACCGTCCGCCGAAAGGCGTCGGGTCACTGTGTAGCTATCTTACGCGGGAAGCTTGACCGGGGTTAGGCTAAGGTCTGGTGGTTTGGTTAACCTAAGTCTATTGACCTGGCTAAGATAGGATTAGCCAATGGTCAGCCTGGCTCTGATACCAAGTCTGTCACGACCGGATTTTCGGGATAAAATTTCCTAGAAAACGGCCTTTGTGCTCACCAGCCCCATGATTACTGTTAGCTGATGAGGCACCAACTTGATACAAGAATTCCAAGCAAGGTACAAAAATATGTAGTACAAGACCATTGTGGCCTAGGAGTACAACACTTGGTTTCTAATGGTTGAGGGCGGAAGCGGTTGGGTACATCTGCGTCTATGGGACTCCATTTCCCACAAGAACAGCTGACCAGGATAACTCCTATCTTCGCGAGGCTGCTATCGTCAATACGTAGGTTCCGAGGCTGACACCGTGATGCTTATCTCCATGCGCGAAAATCTGGCCAAGACAATAGCCAGGGACAAGCCAGTGAGTACGTTTGAATGTACTCGCAAACATTAAGAACACGGGTATAATATATTAGGAGATAATCATGCTCCGAAACATTCATGATGATAAGTCTGCCATGAAGTAAACAAAAATCTGTGATGCACGCGTGCAGAGAAAATATGGACGTGCAATACGGAAGTAAAAGAAATGCACTGAGCGAGTGTCTAAAATGACTCCTCAAAAGGTTGCAAATAAATTAACGATGCCGCAGTCGGGCGTCTGAGCGACACCACAGAAAGGGCTTATAAAAGAATAAATAAACAACAAGCATGCCGCAGTCGGGCGTTTGAGCGACACCACAGAAAGGGCTTATAAAAGAATAAATAAACAACAAGCATGCCGCAGTCGGGCGTCTGAGCGACACCACATAAAGGGCTTATAAAAGAATAAATAAACAACAAGCATGCCGCAGTCGGGCGTCTGAGCGACACCACAGAAAGGGCTTACAAAAGAATAAATAAACAACAAGCATGCCGCAGTCGGGCGTCTGAGCGACACCACAGAAAGGGCTTATAAAAGAATAAATAAACAACAAGCATGCTGCAGTCGGGCGTCTGAGCGACACCACAGAAAGGGCTTATAAAAGGATAACCACAGTGAATATCCAGGAGGTAGAACCATCCCAGGGATATTCAATAAAATACATAATGTAAATGGTTAGTCCATATCAATAATAAAATTAAAGCATGATCCTCAGATGTCACAGGTCATAAACAAAAATCTAGTCTAGCCGTTCCTCCACCCGAAGATCGTCACTGAGTTCTAGCTAAATCGTCCTCCATCCAAATACGGTTACTAAGATCCAGTTAGCCGTGTCTCCATCCGAAAACCGTCACTGAATTCTAGCTAAATCGTCCTCCATCCAAATACCGTTACTAGATTCCACTCAGACTGTGGTCCTTACCTATGAACATGGCTATCCAACAGGATATATCCTCTGCAGAGGGAGTACTATTTTCCCACGAGTAACGGATTTATTTAGTCCATCGGGACTAATTCCGCCTACGGCCTTTTAATTGAAAACACGCCTGACCTGCATACACCAGCTTAACTCACCGGTGTCTGGAACCACCCACGACACCTGTCAAGCAAAACTCTAAGTGGGGAGGCTACAACCTCGACGTAGCATGGGATCAAATTTATGTTCGCGCGCTCTAAGGGGTGCCCCCCTCTCGGTCCCAACTGGAAACACCCATGCCCCCGGACCAAGTGGCATGCCTACCGGAGGCCTCCGGTATCTTCCACTATGGCCTCTCTGTACGGTGTGTGCTTTGGTAAGGGGTTGACAACTTACTGAACCATACCCTGTCTGCGACAGGGACAAGTGGTAGTACCAACAAATAAGGACGTTACTGATCAAAACTCGATCTACGACCGACTCAGGTGGTACAAGTATCCTCCAACAATATTACCATTAGTGGAATAAATCACCACTCATCAAGCCTCACCATGCCATACCGGACATACTCGTCTCGACGAGGGACTAGGGACAATCTCGTGTCTACCCAAGACCACGACTTTCCCGGCTTCCTTCCGGTATGCATGAGGAGCTCACGAGGATGATCCAAATCACTAGCGTATCCATTGCTGACCACAAAAAAAATCTCCAAAAAGCACTCATGCACGAGACTTTATTGTTACATAAAGATAACGCATACTCCAAGCCAAATGGTGTTGTAATCGTATCAGAACACCACAACAAAATATTATGCCAGAGTTCAGAAATGCTTGCCTTCAAGAGTATGCAAGGGATGCACTTTTTGGAAGCTTTCCCTTTTCTCCAAAAATCCTATTTTGAGAAATATCCAAACAACACATATTTCAAACACAGTACAAAAGGTTGTCTCAAATATTTTTGAAATAAATCTTAAAATAAACTAGGTGGAATTTGAGAGAGGTAGGAAAAAGAATCAACTCATTTGGAGTTTTATTTTAAAAGTTATAGCTGGTCAAAGTCTGGTCAAAACTCTGTTTTTAATAAAACCAGAAAAAGGAAAACGCTTCGAGGGGAATACGCTTTCGGGGTAGGGGAGACGTACTCCGTGGGTATACGCTTTCCCTTAAACAGAGGAGACGGCGCGCGGGTCACTAACAGTGGGTCCAGAGGGCCCACTGGTCAGGTTTGACCGTCTTCCCTCTCCTTCCTCTTCTCTGCTCGACGGGAGCGGGGCTCCGGTGATCGCCGGCGACGAACGGCGGCTCCTCGAGGGCATCTGAGGGCGGGGATGGACCGGCCAGACTGAGGCAGTCCTCTTGGTGGTCGCTGCGTCGTCGGGGGTGGAAGAAATCGCCGGCGGCGAGCTCCGCGGCGGAGGGGGCTACGGTGGTGAAGTGGTTTTTGGGGTTCGGTGGTCTCCGATCGAGGTTGGGTAGTTGGGCAGCTCCGCAAGGACAAGGGGAAGTTACTGGTGGCGTCGGTTGGGCGGGGGAGTGTCTGGCCGCGACGTATCGTACCGGAGCTTAGCGGCGGCCGTACTGGCCGGAGACCAGGAAGATGGCCACTACGGGTCGATCCACTGCTTGGGGAGCGCTAGGAGGAAAGTCTGAGGTTGCCTGAGGTCTTGAACGAGTTCGGGGACCCTTTAAATATGCGCTCGAGGTTGGACCGCGGTGGCTGAGGATAAGATCGCCGGCGACAGCCGTGCTGTAGCTGCAGGGCGACGTGGTGGCGACGAGCGCGTGCCGACGAGCTTCGGGATAAGACCGGGCTGTTCACGGGGGCAGCTGGCGTGCTGGGGTGGCTTGGGCGGCGCCGTCCATGTCAGAGGTTTGCTGCCGACGCCGGCGTGCCGCCAAACGCTCTGCCAGCGGCGCTGCAGGGCGCCAGGGGTGGCGTGGGGAGTGGGCGAGCTAGTGCGCGGTTCAGCGGTGGAGCAGGGGCCAGGGACGGGTCGCGTCGAGTGCGGCAGTGCGGCGCGGCGGCTCAGTGCGCGCGCGTGCAAAATGTGCGCTCTGGGCGCGCCCAGAGCACGCACGGATCCTGCTCGACGAAATGCCAGGGCGGTCTAGCGCGCGAGGGTGGGGCTGGTAATTAACAGGACTAGGATAGAGACAGCTAGGAGTTCAGTGGACAAGGTTGCTGGGTCATTGGAGCAAGTTCACAGTGCAAACTAGGAAACATGCCCAAAATTGACTGTGCACACCAAGTGCTCGACAGAATGCCAAGTGCACTTAGGCAACTCTTGGAGTGGCCAAAATCTCCAGATCAGGGTCTCTTTAGGTGTGGATGGTGAAGGCAAGATCATATGGGCAAAACCAGAAACTAGTTAGAGCAAGTTTTGCAAAACTCCAGTTTTGGACAGAAAGAAAAAGGGTTTATTGCATGCACTTAAAATCCTCCAATGAGTCCACTCTCCTGGACTTGAGGGTTTTGAAGGGAGGGCTACAAGTAGGAAAAAGCTCAGGGTCACTAGAGCAAAATAAAATAAGGTTGCAGTTCAAATCACCAAACTGGACCAGAATGAAAAAGAGGTTGTTTTACTCAAATTTTTCAAAGAACATCACTGGGTTTTTGCATAGATTTGAATTGTATGCATCCACTGACATCTCCAAACACTTGGAAGAATTTTTAAAGAAATATTTAAATAGGTTGTAGTGCAAAAGTGCCTACTGGACCAGATTGGAAAAGTTGGTGTAGAGCTCAAAATCTCCAATGGCCAAAAGGTATTTTTGCATAAAAGTGATGTGGAAACATCACATGACATCCCCAAATTTTTGTGGAAATTTTAAATGCATCTGTCAAATGGTTGTAGTGCAAAACAGGCTCCAAATTCAAAAGAAATCATTTAAAAGAATAAAGCTCTGAGAAAACAAATCTTGCAAATTTAAATCCACTGATAAAGAATTGTTTTATCATAGAGAGTATTCAAGTCCAACAATACCTCTTGAAAGTTTTCCACTTGAAGTAAAAACCCTCAATAACAAAAGGGTAAATCTTGACAATTGGAAAAGTTTTATTTCCTGGCAAAATTTTAACAAATAAAACAAGGTCAAAATTTTGGGGTGTCACATCTTCTTCTCAGGCATCCTGAGTCTAAGATATCCTAGCACCAATCAGATCTGAATCTTTGTCAGATTTGATGGTTGGAACATTTTTCCAAGAGTTATAACATTGGTCTTTATATGGCCCGGTAAGGTGATGTCATGCCTAGCACACCTGGCTGGAGGGCCTATTGTTATAGTTCTTCCTTTTAGCAATGTTAACCATTCTTCCATGAGGAAATCGTAAGACTTATTTTATAAGTTGTTCCTGATGAATCCTTTGTGTATGCAAAGTCCGACCTTTGCTTGAAGACCATGTCAATGCTATCTCGATGCATGTATGTGGTACTCCTTTCATCAATAAGAACATTTGAAGCCCACTGCTAAATGTTTCCTGCTCAATTATCCAAACACCGTTGTATGGGTAATGTCATGAAAATTCTCTCCCCTACCTAAAGAGTTTTATACATTATATCTTGTCATGGATATCATGCTCTGCTTGTCCTTGGGAAGGATATACCCTTGAAATATGTGTTTAAACACATTTTCCTTTCCATTGTTCTGTTTAATCTGATAATCATATTTTTCTTTCCATTGGTTGGTTCTAAGCAGTAATATTCTCCTGTTTATGTAAACACCTCGGTGTACACCTCTATTAGTAAGACCCTGTTACTATTGTTGATGACATTCCGGTAACCACCGATGGACGAGAACTTTGCCTATTGGTCCGCCTCGTCCTAACGAGCAGGAAAATAGTTCTCTTCGTCCCTCGCCCTTGGTACCAATGTTGTTGCCAACATAAATGACAGGCTATCCTCTGACATGCCTTGCTTACATGATCACGCAAGACGTCTCCACCCTTCCTACTTTTAACCCACATGGTGGGCCCATAACCCACAGTTCCACAGGATCAAAACCTGACTCTCTTGTACAACCCTGTCTCTAATGGTTATTCCTCACGCTTGGCTTTGTATTTAATTCACGGGCCACCTTCCTAGTGCTCTGTTCTGGTATCAAACGCAATACTTACTCTCGCTGCTCTGAACCCCTTTTCCACTCTGGTTCAGACTTCGAGCAACTATCTATCCGCTTGGAACCTCTTATTGTACCTTCGTATCTTACTCTCGATGTATTTTATATGTTCAACTCGAGAGATACTCATGTGTTCATCCCTGGGATAACCCCGAATGAGTTCCCCTTACACCATTCTATCGTTTTAGAGCAGCCCCTTACCTATTTGTAAGTACGGCGGTATTTTCCGAAGAAAGGAGGACGACTTCATCATGATGACCTGCAGCAGAGGAATGAAGGCATCAATTAATGGATTGACCTCTTCGAGAAGAGCAACCAACACCGAGAAGACCCGTTAGAATTTCGTAACCAAATCCCTTCCCCATTACTCCCGCTCCTAAATCTCGGGACGAGATTTCTTGTAGTGGAGGAGAATTGTGACGCCCAGATAATTAAGCTACAGTAATTCCCTGCTAATGAGGCCACGTCACCACGATTACTGTTGCTAATCTCATGATGATTCAAATCTCGTTCAAAGTCAAATTCAAAATCAAGTCAAACAAATAAAGTTTTCAAAAGTTAAAACTAAAATGTTCAAGATGGGTCAAATAAATCATGAGTAATTATGGTGGAGAAACCACTTTTTGATAAAATAGTTAGATGCTCAAAAATAAACAAAACAATAACAAAAACAAATAAATAAATGCCTTTTTCAATTAATAAAATATTAACTAAGTTATTTAATTTCCCAAAACTATTGGGGCAGTGGCATGTTTATTAAAAGTAAATTAGGTACAACTTTGGTATTTTAAAAAACTATAATAAAATAAAAAACTAAAAGAAAACAGAAAAGAAATAAAAGGAAAATAGAAACCAAAGAAAAGAAAGGCAAAGCCCCCTCCCCCCTGGGCCATTCGGCCCAACTGGGCATCCAGGCCACCAGGAGGCCCACCCCATCCCCCCTTATCTCCCCGAGCGACCGAACCCTAGCTGCCCACGCCCCCACTCCCCCCCGCAGCTCTCCCTCTTCCCCCACGATCTGGATCGGGGCGCAAAATGCCCGACGTCGCCGCCCCACAACTCCTCCCTCCGTCCTCGTCCTTTGGCCTTGACCTCCGCCGCCCCAACGGCCAAGTCCGGCTGGCCTTCGCCGCCCCTTCACGTTCCCCGACGGATCTGACTGCATCCACGTCGTCCCCGGCGCCAAGTCCGTCCTCCTATGCCGCCTCGCTGCCCGAGGAGCACCAAGTCGCCGCCTGGAGCTCCGTCCTGAAGCTCGCTGCTGCCGCCTCCCCGACCTCGTCGGGATTCACGTCGCCGTCGCCACTTCTGCCCTGGCCTCGTTGCCTCAAGCACCACCACGAGCCCGCTGCCATCCCAACAACGCCACTGTGAGCCGCCACCCGTTTTCCCCTCCCCTTGCTTGTTTTGGTCGTCCCTGGCGTCATTTTCCGCGAGGCTGAGCTCCGGCCGCCGCCTGCCGTCAGCGTTCCCGGCCCCCCTGCTGACAGTCACGACCACCGTTCGACGCGACACCTCCCACGCTGTCAGACGTGCCCAACCACGTGCCCATTCGTGGCCGGAGGGTTGATTCCGGCGAGGCCCCGCATGGCGCCGCCGTGTTCTGCCTCACCGGTGTGGCCGGCCGTTCGAGCCGTCCCGTGGGCCACCGATAGGTGGAGCCCGCGGGATTAGCCGCTAAGATAGACTCTAATCCACCAGCCATGTGTAAGTGACAACTAGGACCCACACCTAATTAATCATGGACATAATTAGCAGACTAATTAAACTAATCTTGATGGCCCCTAACGGTGATCCATGCGACTATAGCAATTAGGTTTAACTCTAACAAAATCTGTTAACAATTTGACCCATTGACCACTAGGCCCCACCCTTACTAATTAAGTTAATTAGTTTAAATAAACTTTGTTGATATTGCTACTGTCTATGACATGTGGCCCCATCTTGACCGGTTTGACCAGTCAAAGTGATGGTTGTGTATCCCCTAGCCAATGACAGATGGCCCCCACCTGCATTGTTCAATGTTGACCTGGTCCGCTTTGACTGCTGAGTCAGCAGTTGACTGGACCCACTAGTCAGTCTCTGACTGGGTATAGTACTGGGTGCACTTAACGAAATAGATATTTAATAACTCGAGTTTAATTAAATGCAGTAATGTCAAAAATTGATTAAATCCTTATAAATTAATATAAAATAAACCGTAACTCGGATGAAAAAACTTTGTACATGAAAGTTGCTCAGAACGATGAGACGAATTCGAATACGTAGCCCGTTCGTCTGCCACACATCCCTAGCATAGCGAACACGCAACTTTCCCCCTCCGGTTCATCTGTCCAAAAACGCGAAACACCGGGGATACTTTCCCGGATGTTTCCCCTTTCGCCGGTATCACATATCCCTGCGTTAGGTCACCCCTAGCACAACGTATTGCCGCGTCTTGCTTTGTGTTACATTTGATTGCTCTGTTATTTATTGTGTTCCCCCTTCGTTACTTCTTTCCGGTAGACTCCGAGACCGCTGCCGATGTTCGTGTGTTCGACTACATCGAAGACGACCCCTCCTACTTGCCGGAACAACCAGGCAAGCCCCCCCTTTGATCACCAGATATCGCCTATCCTTCTCTCTACTGCTTGCATTAGAGTAGTGTAGCATGTTACTGCTTTCGGTTAATCCTATTCTGCTGCATAACCTGTCATTGTTAATACAGTTGTTACCCTTACCTGCAATCCTAAATGCTTAGTATATGATGCTAGTATTCCATCAGTGGCCCTACACTCTTGTCCGTCTGCCATGCTATACTACTGGGCCGTGATCACTTCGGGAGGTGAGCACGGGCATATGCTATATACTTTATATGTTACATTACTTATGATACTGTTCGGAGATGGGGGCCGAAGGGGCAGGTGGCTCCATCCTGGTAGAGGTGGGCCTGGGTTCCCGACGGCCCCCGACTGTTACTTGTGGTGGAGCGATAGGGCAGGTTGAGACTACCTAGGAGAGAGGTGGGCCTGGCCCTGGTCGGCGTCCGCGGTTACTTCAAAATAACACGCTTAACGAGATCTTGGTATTTGATCTGAGTCTGGCCACTGGCCTATACGCACTAACCAACTACGCGGGAACAGTTATGGGCACTCGACGTCGTGGTATCAACCGAAGCCTTCGTGACGTTAGCGACTGAGCGGCGCGCACCGGATTGGACTGGAACGCCTGCTAGGCTAGGTATGCTTCCGGCCGCCCTCGCAACGTGCAGGTGTGCAATGGGCGATGGGCCCAGACCCCTGCGCCATAGGATTTAGACCGGTGTGCTGACCTCTCTGTTGTGCCTAGGTAGGGCTGCGATGTGTTGATCTTCCGAGGCCGGGCATGACCCAGGAAAGTGTGTCCGGCCAAATGGGATCGAGCGTGTTGGGTTATGTGGTGCACCCCTGCAGGGAAGTTTATCTATTCGAATAGCCGTGATCTTCGGTAACATGACGACTTGGAGTTGTACCTTGACCTTATGACAACTAGAACCGGATACTTAATAAAACACACCCTTCCAAGTGCCAGATATAACCCGGTGATCGCTCTCACACAGGGCGACGAGGGGAGGATCGCCGGGTAGGATTATGCTATGCGATGATACTTGGTGAAACTACATCTACTCTCTTCTACATGCTGCAAGATGGAGGCTGCCAGAAGCGTAGTCTTCGACAGGACTAGCTATCCCCCTCTTATTCTGGCATTCTGCAGTTCAGTCCACCGATATTGCCTCTTTACACATATACCCATGCATATGTAGTGTAGATCCTTGCTTGCGAGTACTTTGGATGAGTACTCACGGTTGCTTTTCTCCCTCTTTTCCCCCTTTCCATTCTACCTGGTTGTCGCAACCAGATGCTGGAGCCCAGGAGCCAGACGCCACCGTCAACGACGACTCCTACTACACCGGAGGTGCCTACTACTACGTGCAGGCTGACGACGACGACCAGGAGTAGTTTAGGAGGATCCCAGGCAGGAGGCATGCGCCTCTTTCGATCCGTATCCTAGTTTGTGCTAGCCTTCTTAAGGCAAACTTGTTTAACTTATGTCTGTACTCAGATATTGTTGCTTCCGCTGACTCGTCTATGATCGAGCACTTGTATTCGAGCCCTCGAGGCCCCTGGCTTGTATTATGATGCTTGTATGATTTATTTATGTTTTAGAGTTGTGTTGTGATATCTTCCTGTGAGTCCCTGATCTTGATCGCACACGTTTGCGTGCATGATTAGTGTACGATTGAATCGGGGGCGTACAGGGGGGAGGGCTGGACGGCGGCGGGGGCTGGGTCCGGGGGGCGGGGCTGGCCGGCGGCGGCGGCAGAGCGGCGGGGGAGGAGAGAGGCGGGCGCGTGGGAGGGAGACAGAGAAAGAGAGAGGGGGAGCCGGCTCGGCCCATTAAGTGGGCCTTCTTTGTCGTCTGCTAGCAGACGGCAAAGAGAGCGGCCGTTTAGGGCTGGCCCACGTCTCCTCTTTGCCGTCCGCTGGCGGACGGCAAAGAACCTGACCTAGCCACGCCGTGCCCTGTGGGGCCCACCTGGCCCTTTGCCGTCTACCTTCAAATAGACTTTTTGCCATTTGCACTTTCTTTGCCGTCCGCTTTGTGGAAGCGAACGGCAAGGAGGCTCTTTGCCGTCAGCTGGCGGACGGCAAAGAGGTGGCAGACGGCAAATTGCCAGATTCTAGTAGTGTCTACAGATCCGAAAAAAATCAGCTCAAAACTCAGTACGTTTATAGATAAAAAAACAAATTCGAATGTAAATAGTAGCAGCTTTGGGTGAATAGTACTTTAACACTATTCACATTTGATTTTGCCTTTTTTTCTATTAGTGTAAGTTGAATTAGGAGCTGAATTTTTGTAAGATTGTACATCAAACATTGATGTGTGTCTACAAATTTTTTAAGAATGTTTGAATATGTATTTTTTTTTTCAAAAAACTCTATCTCATAGATTTCACCTATTGTGATCTCACACAAGTCTACCCCAGTACATAGATGCCAAACGACTCGTGTTTGTGGTTGATCAGTGCAACAAAATTGATTTATTGCCCAGCTATATATATAACAGGCATGTAGTATTCATAGATAGGAAAACAACACCAACATACAACATTGGAACAACATAGTACGGCATCTCTCGTTTCGGGTTTATAAGGCTCACACGTATTCCTCAGAGCTCTAAAAATGACACAAAGTAGGACAGCACATGACAAGTACTATATGCCAATAACAGTACCAAACATGTCAGCCAACATGAGGGGATGGTATCAAGTGTGGGCTAGAGAATGCTTCGCTATATCAATATAGCCTCCACATCAAACCATCTGGGTTGTGCTCACACATGGCAGTAATTAAGAAGTACTCTGTCACCGGTAAGGCCATAAGAAGCACAGCAAGTGTGCTAAACCATATGTCTCCGTCGGTATGTTTCATCGCAAATCTTCTCATTAAATCCAGCAAATACACCCACACCAAGAACAATGATACCTGCAGGCAATTGGAATGAAATTACTTTAGTCCAACAAAATAACAGGGCGTCTACACGATCCAGAAACAGGAAAACCACAAGAAAAAAATTGCTAAAAAAAATCAGGTCTAGAAAAGAATACATAAATCTACAGTACTAGTCTGGTGCATGGCTCTGTAAATATATTTAAAAATACAAGCCTAAAACTTGTTAACTACTGATTATTAGATGGTTCATTGGGAAAACTGCGTCACCTTATTTAATCTACTATCTACTAGTAGAGCACAAAAGAAAGAAAAAAGGTTCAATCGTCGATGGCAATCGAAGAAAACTGATGCCGCATGTATAAATCTACGTTGCGTACAGGTATAGGTGCAGGATCGATCCGATTAGACCCCGCAAAGAAAATCGATTCGGTTAAGAAAAGTAAATTGGCCCGATTGGGCATATAGCGTGTACTTGCCCGATGAATAGCGATGTTCAGCGGCGATACTTGGGCGTCCAGTGGCGCCGCGCCCTGGCCAGATCCTGTCTCAATGTCAGGCAGCGGCGCATCCAGCTCCCCATTGGGGGCCTCGCCGCCGGTGCGGCATGCGCAGCCGCACACTCCGCACGGCATCGATGCCGTTTTGCAACCGTGAGGGGAAGGGGATCGCTGCTCTGCGTCGGATGTGGAATCTGGGCGACGCCTCGCCTGGCGCGAGCCTCTCGGTCCTTTTGGCTCGATGGTGGCTCGGTCGGATCACGCTCTGGCCTGCATCCGGCTCCGATGGGCCCAGGTCAGTCTTTCGGCCGGATTTTTTTTCTTAGTAACATCGTCAACTTTATTGGGGAGCTCCTATGCAGCGCTGCAGGCGCCCGTTAACGATCCGCCGCCTGCAGCGCTGCTATCATGGGCCGGCCCACTAACGTACTGCCCCCAGGTTTTTTTTACGAAAATAAAAATATGAATTCAAGAAAGGTTTACAGATTTAAAGAAAAAAGGTTCATCCATTTGAAAAAAAAACGTTCATATCTTTAAAAAAAGTTCATAAATTTTAAAAAATGTTCATCAATTAGGAAAAAAAAGTTCGTTCAAATAGAAAAAAAGCTCATCCAATTTTGCAAAAGTTCATTATATTTGAAAAAGTTCATAGAAATTGAAAAACAGTTCATGTATTTTTAGAAAACGTTCATAAATCAAAAAAAAAGTTCATCCATTTTCAAGACAAAATGTTCATTAAATTTCGAAAAAGTTCATCAATATTCAAAAAAGTTCATAGAATTTTTAAAAAGACCGTCAACCGGCGCCTAGATGGGCCGGCCCATTTACGGACGCCACAGGCGCCAGTTAACAAAATGCACGTTAACTGGCGCCTGTGGCGCCCAATAGGAAATACCACTTTATTGATTCAAAGTGATCTTCATATGTACAAGCATTGGGTCATGAGCAATACCTAATAAAATATGTCTACTTATGCCTAAGTTATACGCAAACTTAGCGAGATTGAGAGCCTCAAAATTAAAGTTTCTTCGCTCATGGACAAAAATACAAGTATCAAAACAACGGCTATGTGTCATACGACGGCTCGCCTGCAGGGGCTTATTGGGCCGGCACAGTAGCCACGGCTGGCCTGCTGGCTACTTTTTGGTTTTTTTTTCTTTCGTTTTATATTCACTTTTTTGTTTTTGATTTTGTGCTTTATTTTCTAATTTGTTTATATTTACAAATATTCTAAATATTTATATTATAAAAAAAATTTACATTAAATTATTTAAAATATTAATATTGCATATGAAAGTATTAAATGTGTTCAAAAATGTTTTTGATGCACAAAAATGTATAAATGTAAAACAAAAAATATAACATGTTAATCATGTTTACTAAAATTATTTATAAATTTCAAAAAAATATTCATGTAATTCAAAAAAAAATGATTCATGTGTGCACAAAATCTTAATTTTTAAAAAAATATTAAATATGTATAGAAAAATGTTTTGATGCAAACAAAAGATGTAGAAATGTGAAACAAAAAAAGTAGAACATGTTAATCATGTGTGCGAAAAAAGTTAATTATGTGTACAAAAATGTTAATACATTGTAAAAAAATGTTCACCGAATTCGCAAAAATAAGTCATATGCGTGAAAATAATGTTAATCTTGCATTAGAAAATGTTCAATGTGTATAGAAAAATGTTTTTGAGGCACACGAAAAATGAACAAATTTGAAATATAAAAGATGGAATATGTTAATCATGTGTGCGAAAAACGTTTATAGATTGTAAAGAAATATTCAGGTAATTCACAAAAATGATTCATGTGTGCGTAAAAATGTTAACCATGTGTATAAAAATGCTTTTAATGCACACGAAAAATGTACAAAAGTGAAACAGAAAAAGTGGAACATGTTAATCAATTGTACAAAAAAGTATGTGTGCGAAAAATGTTTACACATTGTAAGATATTGTGTAAATACAAAAAAAATGTTAGTCATGCTCACAAGATTAAAAAAAAGTTTATACAATGTAATTTTTTTTGGATACTTCAAAAAATGTAGAACTGTATTCGGAAAAATATTACTGTGTATTTGAAAAAGTGTTCAAAATGCATTAAAAATATATACTTCATGTAATTGAAAACTGTCCATTGTGTATCAGAAAAATGTTTCACGCGTGCTTTAAAAATGTACATTTTATATCGACAAAAAATACACACGAGTTCAGAAAAAACCTATAAAAACCACAAGGAAACATATATTTTGAAAAGTCTTTATCTTAAAAATGTCCAACGTGTATCCGAAAAATGTTTCATGTGTTGTCAAAAAATGTACTTTGCATACCGAGAAAAACAATAAAAACCACAAAGATACCTATATTTTAAAAATATTTATCATGTATTTGAAAAATGCCTAATGTGAATAAAAAATGTACTTTGCGTACCGAGAAAAACAATAAAAACCACAAAGATACCTATATTTTAAAAATATTTATCATGCATTTGAAAAATGCCTAATGTGAATAAAAAATTTTATTTTTTGGTGGGAAACGTGAATAAAAAATATTTCAGGTGTATAAGAAAGAGTGTACAACGTGTATGAAAAAACTAAACATCAGAACATATAATATAAAAATGTTAATCATCTATTGTTTAGAAAATGTTACACATGTATAAAAAAATGTTTCATATGTATACGAAAAATGTACGTGTATGAAAAAAGTAGACTTAAGAACATATAATATAAAAACAATGTCAATAATTTATTTATAAATGTTAAAACATGCATTTATATATATATATATAAAGATATAGATTATGTGGGAAAAGGTAGAGATGTGTTGAAAATCCTACAAAAACATAAGAAACCCTTGAACCACGAGGAAAATCAAAGAAAACCAATAAAATCGAGAAAAACCAAACAAAACCAAAGAAAAGAAGAAAAATAAAAAAACCTTTGAAAACCTAGAAAAACATAGAAGAAATAAATGAAAAGGCAAAATGTAAAAGAAGAAGAAAATCCGAAGAAACTAATAAAACCAAGAAAGAAAGAAATAATAATTGAAGAAAACTAAAGACAGAGAAAAATGATAAAAAAAAACCCTAAACAAACAAGGCGAACGAAGGAACTAGTGAAGCGAAGGCAGCGACTGCGAGCGAGGGAACACAAGTGCGAAAATGGGCGGTTCAAACGCAGAATGCCAGAGGCAAGGCGTATTGCAAATCAGTACGGGCATATATAGCCCCTACGCTTTCGGCCTGGCCGCTCACTTGTTTGTGCTAGGCCTGATTCCCAGGCGAGAGCGTCGTTTCTCGGGCCGTTGCGGGCTTATGGAGCTGCCGCAAGCACTCGTCGTCGTCCATCCCCCCTAGGGCAGTTGCCCCTCGTTGTGGGATGAAGAGGCGACGCCCATGACGCCGGTGCGCGGGAGTAGTGGTTAGTGTCGAAGTCGTTGGACCTATGAGAAATTACAAGACTTCATGGGGAGTTTTTTGCAAGTTTGCTTAAGGTCTCCGTTTCACCATTGATCCACTGTCTGATATCTACTACACAACCTTCTTCTTGTAGACGTTGTTGGGCCTCCAAGTGCAGAGATTTGTAGGACAGTAGCAAATTTTCCTCAAGTGGATAACCTAAGGTTTATCAATCTGTGGGAGGCGTAGGATGAAGATGGTCTCTCTCAAGCAACCCTGCAACCAAATAACAAAGAGTCTCTTGTGTTCCCAACACACCCAATACAATGGTAAATTGTCTAGGTGCATTAGTTCGGCGAAGAGATGGTGATACAAGTGCAATATGGATGATAGATGTCGGGTGGTTGGTGCGACATATGCCAAGGGATGGCTTATCATTGTGGGAGCCAATAAAACGTCGCCGGTGCCTGGAAACGGGATGAGGCGAAGACATGCACGCCGGCGGATCTTACCCAGGTTCGGAGCTCTCCGAGGAGATAACACCCCTAATCCTACTCTGCGGGGTCTCCGCATGATCACTAGATCGATGAAAGGTAGCTACAATCGCTCCTAGAGCTGTTGAGATCAAGGGAGAAGAAGAACAAGGCTAGCTCTTGCTTCTCTCTATCTATGGTGTGTGTGTGCTATGCTTAGAAGGCAACTCTATGCTCAGAGGCCAACTATGCTTGGAGGCGAACCATGCTCAGGTGCCAACCCTTTGCATGGGTGCTCCGGGGGGTTATATAGGCCTACCCCCCGGGGGTACAATGGTAATCCGGCTGGGCTCTGGTCCCAGCCGTCAGTGTCTACGCTCGCCGGCTTCTCCGCCGGCTGCTGGGTCCCGCCGGCTGCCGGCTACTTGGTCGACAGGCCGGCCCCACCGCCTAGGGTCTTGTCGGCGGCTGCTTACTGTAGCCTCGCCTGTGATGACGATGGCTTTGTCGAGGTAAGCGTGGCTACAGTGGGCCGCCTCGGGGGCTATCACTGTAGCCTTACCTCGTCTTGTCTCCTTAATGGGGCTCCTGCTTCGAGGAAGGGAGTAGCCGGCTTCTGGAGGCCGGCTACGCTCTTGGCCGACTGGGAAAGGCCGGGCCGCCTTCGCGCCTCTCTCTGGCTGAAGGGGCCCGCCGCCCGCGGGCCGTACGGGAGTCGGTCGTGGGTGACGTCGAGGCCAGCATGGCTACAGTGCCGAGCCGCACGGGAGACGTCCGTCCCGTACGGCCTCCTGTAGCCACGCCCGCCTTGGGCTTCGGGGGTAGTGGGCGGCACTGTGGCCACACCCCGTCATGTCGCCGTTATGTGGGAGTGGCTTGGAGTGGTTGTGGGCTCGGCCGGCTCTTTGGAGTCGGCGTCCTTCTTGGCCGGCTTCTTGAAGTCGGCCACCCTGTTAGTCATCCTGGGGAGGAGTAGGTGAGGCTGGGTCGCCTTCCGGCAGTCGGCTTCAGAGGTAGCCGGCCAGGGAAGGCGGCCCAATGCTCGGAGTGCTTGGAGGCCCGAAGGCCTGATAAATTTTTCAGAAGAACCAGGGGCAGTCGGTTAGGCTACCCGTGGCCATTTACTCCGACAGTAGTCCCCAAAGTTGATTGGGCTACGAGGTGGAATGTGGGTTGAGATGCTCGATCAGCTTCCTATCGTGACAAGCCGGCAGCTGAGAGCCGGCCTTGGTCAGGCACGCCGCCTGAGTCGAAATCTTCTGGAGTCGGAGGGCGGGAACCCGCTGGCACGTGCACCGGGCCGCGGGCCGGCCTCGGGCCGTCGGCGAACCACGTGGCCGGAAAGCCTGCCAGGCCACGCGCGTGACGGGACGTCGCCGCAGGGAGGGGGCCCGCCACGTCCGCGCCCCGGCCCAGGCGTGGATCCTTTGTATCCCGAAACCGCCCGCACGTTCCGTGCGACAGTTTCGGCTCGCACTTATGCGCAATAATCGCGAGACGTGGGGGGAGTGGGCGTAGTTAATCCCACGTCTCCCCCCACGTCCGGCCTCTTCGGCCTCGTGAGGCTATAAGTAGGGGGAGGTGGAGGGCGGCAGGCCCTCGCACGCTCCTCCTACTTCCACCGTCTTCTTCCTCTTGCCAGTTCTAGCGACAGCGCCTCGCCGCCGCGCTCTTCCACCGCACGCTCCTCCGCCGCCGTGCTAGCTTTCGCCATGCCTCCCACCGTAGAGCAGCTTGGCGGGGATTGGGACGGCTCCAACGTCCATGACGACCACGTCGACTTCCTCCGCGACACGCGGCGGCTGCCCGGCGCGGACAAAGTAGAGGTCCGCCTCGCGCCGGCGAAGGAAATCAGGCCGCAGCCGCAGGAGGGCGAGCGGGTGGTCTTCCGCTCGCACTTCTTGCGCGGCTTCGGCCTGCCAGTGAGCGCCTTCTTCCGCTCCTGGCTCGAATTCTATCAGCTTCAGCCGCACCATCTCACCCCCAACGCGGTGGTGCTGCTATCCGCCTTCGTCACCCTATGCGAGGGCTATCTCGGCGTCCTCCCCACCCTTGAGCTCTGGGGGGAGCTCTTCCAGTCGAAGCTGGGCACGCGCAGCAAGGGCGTGCTGGCTCATACTAACGCCTTCATCGCGCCGCGGAGATCGGGCGCCGACAACCCCTTCCCCGTCATCACGCTGATCCAATCGGTGAAGAAGTGGCAGAAGTCGTACTTCTACGTGCGGAACATCGCTCCACGGGGCGACTACATCAACCTGCCGGCTTACGTAGCCGGCCCACCGGCGGGCAGGCTGCCCCAGTGGTCCTTCCAGGCGGTGACGCTGTCGCAGGCTGGAAACGCCGCCATCGCCCGACTGCGGGTGATGGTCCAGTCGGAGGGCCTAACGGGGCCCGATCTTCTGGCTGCGTTCATCACGCGCTGGGTTCTTCCGCTCCAGAGCCGGCCTCATCTGATCTGTCAGATGAGCGGCCAGCTCGACCCGAGTCGGATGTGCACCAAGGAGCTGCCGCGCCATGAGGTCGCCTACATGGTGAACTACCTTGCAAACTGCCAACTCACTGAAGAGTGGCAGTTCGGCAAGGAGCCATATAGCCGAGCCAATCCTCCACCTACGGTATGTTCCCCTTGTCTCTTTTTCTCTCTTTCTCAGCTTTGTTGCCGAGCATCTCTTGGCCGACTCTGACTTAGTCGGCTTCTTCTTCGAAAGAGCCCTCTGCTTCGGCCGGCCGGCGGGTCAGACGCGGAGCGCCGCTTCGTCCCCGACCGGACCGAACACGACCTGGAGGACCCCGACCTGGGGGCGGTCCATATGGACGACGCCGTCGAGCCGGGCGGTGGCCAAGCCGGCGGCGAAGCAGGCGGCTCCGGGTTCACCGCTACCTTTGACGACTGGCCGGACGAGGATGAAGCCGAAGCCGTCCCGCGCCGCCAGCCGGCATCTGGACGCGGCGCGGGCTCCTCCGCCGCGCAGCCTGCTCGGGGTGGAGGGCAGAAGCGTCGCGCCGCCCAGGGTCTATTCGGCAGCCGAACGAAGAAGCCCAGGGGCGGGGCGGCAGCCACCAGGCGGGAAGAGGCGGCCGCGAAGGCGGCTCGTTTTCGCAAAGTGGTGAAGCAACCGCAGACCGTGTCGGCGTAAGTTCTCTTTCTCTGTGTACTCTCTTTCTTTCTTTCTTTGGTGGTTCTTGAACTCTCGTCTTTTTCTTCAACGATCAGAGCTCCGTTGTCGAGTCGCCAAGGGGCTCTGGGAGCACCACCCGCCGCGTGGACCCCCGCGCCGACCTCCAGGAGGCGACGGAAAGGAACGCGCGGGAGGTGCGGGAGGAGCAGGAGGCACGGGAGGCGGAGGCACGGAAGGCAGCCGCCGCCCAGGCGGCTCGGGAGGAGGAAGCGGCGAAGGCACTCGCCGAGGCCGCAGCCAGGGCCCAGGCAGAGGCTGAGGCCGCGGCGGCGGCGGGGGAGGTTTTGATGGTCACCCCGCTGCGCGTCATGGCGCCTGGGGGCATGGAGCCCTCGCCAGGGGGAGCCAGCGGCGACCAGCCAGGGCTGTGGGGAAGCGGCGACGACGTCATCATCTTGGAGAAGGCGCCGGAGCCGACCCCGCCAACTGGGGCGGTCCAAGGCGGCCGGCCTGATCCGCCGCCCGCACAGTCGGCGGAGGGCGAGCCGGCCACGAGGACTGAGGTGGTGGTCCGGATTCCGCCAAGCCGGCGTGCGGGGAAGGCCGCGTCGGAGCCGCAGAAGGCCGCGTCGGAGCCACAGCCGGACGTAGGCTCCAGCTCGTCGGCCCGAGATGCGGAGGCGGCCAGCGCTACCTCGGTGTGGACACCAGGCGGAGGGACGGCCGTGGTGAACGTGGCTGCTCAAGACGTCCGGACCCGGCTCCAAGGCCAAGCCGCGGCGCTGAGGCAGTTCACCGACGAGTTCCTCGCAACGCGGGCGGCCATCCGGGTTAGTATTCCCCATCTTGCTTCTTCTTGACTTTGCTTTCTCTTCTTGATCTTGATTTCTTCCATGGGGGCGCGTCAGCGCACCCACTGGGTGTAGTCCCCGAGTTCCGAGCCGGCTGCTGAGCAGGCGGCTTGGAACTTCTTGGAGGTTTTACCTTTGCTGTTTTTGTTCTCACTTCGGTCTTCTGTCCATCTTGCAGGATTACCACAACCTTCGAGCGGCTGCCTTCAACTCCCAGGCTCGGGAGCTAACTCAGAAGACCGCCGACCTTACTGAGAGCCGAGGTACATGACTTGATCTTTATCTCATGTGGGGGCGCGTCAGCGCACCCACTGGGTGTAGTCCCCGAGATTCGGGCCGACTGCTGAGCAGTCGGGTCGGATCTTCCTTGACGACTTCTTACTGTTCTTCTTCTTCTTCTGACTTTGCAGCGACCAACGCCAGTCTGAGGGCACAACTGGGGGAGTCCCTGACTGCTCTTCGTGCCAAGGATGCCGAGCTCGCCGCCTTGGTGCAGGAGCGCGACCGCCTGGTCAAGAAGCTGGCCGACCAGGAGGAAGGCCACAAGGCGGCGCTGAAGGCTGCGCAGGACTGCGAAGCGACTCTCCAGGCCGAGTTCGAGACGGAGGCGGCCGGCTGGGCAGAGGCCAGGCAGACTCTGGTCTCCGGCTATGGCCAGATCGAGGATCTGGTTGACGGTAAGCCGTCTATCTCTTCGTCCTTTCTTGCCATCTGCCACTTTGGCTTGTTTTCTGATTTTGGTGTTCCTTTCTTCCTTTCTTCTTGCACAGAGTATTTCCCTGGCTATTCAACTGCCGCCAACCAGGCCATCGAGGCCCGTCGCCAAGCGAAGAGGCAAGCCGGCTTTGAGATCTCGCCAACCGCCGGCCGCTCGCTGGAGGAACAGCTCCTGGCGATCCAGGCTCGCATCCAGCCGGCTCACCGGCTGCTCCGCCGGCTTCAACGTGCCGGGGCGCAGGTCTTGGCCGCCCTCTGGCCCGGCCAGGCGGTCCCTCGCACCCCCAGTCGGACCGCCGACTGGCTGGAGGTGGCAGTCGGCCGCTTCGAGGCTTGGAAGGCGTCGGCGGCTCGCTCTGGTGCCAGGCGGGCGCTGGAGTTCGTCAAGGCCTGGTATCCCGGCCTGAACCTGGACCAGCTGGCTACCTGGCGGCAGCAAGCCGACACGGAGCCGGAGCCGGCGCGGCCGGCCATCATCCGGCGGGCTTCGGCGATCGCCGACTACATCGACACCAGTGTCTTCGCCCCCGAGGTGGACGACAATGGAGTCGCCCAGCCGGAAGAGTGGTTCGGGCTGGACCCGGCGTACGGCGAAGACTCGACGGAGGAGATCGACTGCAGCGACGAGGGTGAAGAAGAGGAGGAGGAAGGTGAAGACGCCGAGCCGGCTGGTGGAGCAGCCGGCCAGCCTCAGCCTGACCGCACCTCCAGCACCACGTCGCGCGCGAGTGCGTCACCTGCCGTAGGTGATGGCCAAGCCGAGACCCGCTAGGCGGCCACTCCTTTAGCCGGCGAGTCCGCCTTCACCGACCAGCTCGGCCTCCATGTCGCGCCTTAGTCCGCCATTTTTTGCTTTTCCTGTCTTGTTACTCTTTAGAACAATGTTTGGTTAAATTCGCACAATTCCACCCACTGGGTGTATTCGAACTTATGCCTATTGCTGCCCTGTTGGCGGCTTTTATGTATATATAACTTATGCATTCGGCCTTTCCTTGTGCTTTGCTCTTTGTCCTTCTGCTTTTTCCTTTGCCGCCCTCCCTTGGTTGCCGCCTCCCCAGTCAGACAGTTGCTCTGCAATCTGTAGCCGGGGAGTGCCTGGCCGATTGGGGAGGGGGAAGTACTTTTAGCTCTGCTGGACTAAAGCTAAGTTTTTTAGGAGGCCGGCCAGCCGGCTGCTTTGACAGTCGGCAGGCATGTTTGGAGGCCGTCTTTTTGCTATATAGGTTCGTTGTTCCTTAGCCATTTTTCGTGTGGGCGTCCTTTCTGTCTTTCCTCTTGCTAGTCGGACAGTCAGTTCTTTGAGCTGCGACTTTCAACAAGAGAGGACTCGGGAGCCGGCGCACTACTTTTCTGACTTTAGGAAAAACTTTCGATATAGCTCAAGGCGGCCAGTCCCCGGGCCGACTAGTCGAACCCGGTGTCGGACAAGAATTCAAAATGTAATAATACATTCATGGATATGACACTAGTCATTCATAGATAATAAAAAGGCCGTCCCCGAGTACTGTTCGGGGGGCCTGTTGGTTTGTACTTAATACAAAAGGGGAGCGTGATACATACTGCTTTTCAGCCGTAAAATCATCTTAGGAGGTTTGCGTTCCATGGTCGTTCCGACTCCTTGCCGGAGTCGTCTCTCTTGCGTGCTCTTGGTTTTTGTGCGTCGATCAAGTAGTAGGAGTCGTTGCCGAGTGCCTTGCTGACGACGAAGGGGCCTTCCCAAGGGGCCGTGAGCTTGTGCTGGCCGGCTGTTCGCTGGATCAGCCGGAGCACAAGGTCGCCCTCTTGGAAGGATCTTGGCTTGACTTTGCGGTTGTAGTAGCGGCGCAGCCCTTGCTGGTAGATGGCGGACCGGCTGAGGGCTAACAGCCGGCCTTCTTCCAGTAGGTCGACGCCGTCTTCTCTTGCTTCTTTGGCTTCCTCCTCCATGTACATGGTGATCCGAGGCGAGTCGAACTCGATGTCTGTTGGGATGACAGCCTCGGCACCGTACACGAGGAAGAATGGAGTGAAGCCGGTTGACTTGTTAGGTGTAGTGCGCAGGCTCCAGAGGACAGCCGGCAGCTCTTCGAGCCAACAGCCGGCCGATCGCTCCAGTGGTACAACCAGTCGGGGCTTGATGCCGGAGAGGATAAGTCCATTTGCTTGCTCGACCTGGCCGTTTGACTGCGGGTGGGCAACGGACGCTAAGTCCAGTCGGATGCCCTGCATCGCGCAGAAACGTGCCAGTGCTCCTTTGGCGAAGTTCGTGCCGTTGTCGGTGATGATGCTGTGCGGCACGCCGTACCGAGTAGTGATGTCGGTGATGAATGTTACGGCAGTCGGCCCATTGAGTTTCTTGATTGGCTTTGCTTCAATCCACTTTTTGAACTTGTCCACAGCAACAAGTAGATGTGTTAGGCCACCGCGGGCTGTCTTGAAAGGGCCCACCATGTCCAGTTCCCAAATGGCAAAAGGCCATGTAAGGGGAATGGTCTTGAGGGCAGAAGCCGGCAGGTGTTGCTTGGAACTAAAAACTTGACATCCTTTGCAGCTCTTGACTATTTCTTTAGCATCCTCCAAGGCGGTCGGCCAGAAGAAACCGTGGCGGAAAGCCTTGGCCACGAGAGATCTTGAGGCTGCGTGGTGGCCGCACTCGCCTTGGTGGATGTCTTTGAGGATTGCCACTCCTTTTTCTGGCTCGACACAACGCTGGGAGACTCCAGTGACGCTGCGCTTCACAAGCTCTCTGTTGATTATTGTGTATGCTGCGGCTCGTCGTTGCACTAGTCTTGCTGAGATCTCGTCAGCCGGCAGCTCTCTGCTGACTAGGAACTTGAGGATGGGCTGGGCCCATGAGGGAGCTGTGACTTCTTCTTCTGTTAATGTGGCCACCATGACTCGGGTGGGTGGGTTGGGTGTTGCATTGGAGTCGGCCACCGCTTCTTGTGTCCTTGCAGTCCCCGGGCCGACTGATGCAGTCCCCGAGCCGGGTTCTGAAGTCCCCGGGCCGGGTGCGACTACGGCAGTCCCCGGGCCAGTCGTCGAAGTCCCCGTGCCGCCTGCGGGATTTCTCCAGTCGGATCCGGCTGTTTCTGGCGCAGGCGGTACAAAGATGGAATCCGACTCTGGAGACGGCTTGATGGATGGCTTGAGGAGGCGCTGGAGGGAGACGCCAGTCGGTATGGCTTGTCGGGTGGAGCCGATCCGTGCTAGGGCATCCGCTTGGTCGTTGTCGGCCCTTGGCACGTGAAGGAACTCGCACCCTTCGAAGTATCCGCTCATCTGCTGGACGAGGAAATGATAGCTCGCCATGTTCGCGTCCTTGGCATCCAAGTTGCCAGATGATTGCTGGACCACCAAGTCTGAGTCGCCGTAGCACAGGATCCGGCGTATGCCGAGTTCTTTGGCTAGCCGGAGCCCGTGTACGAGCGCCTCGTACTCGGCGACGTTGTTGGAGGCGGCGAAGTGGATCTGCAGCGTGTACTTGAGCTTGTCGCCTTTGGGAGAGGTGAGGACGATGCCGGCTCCCAAGCCGGTGCGCATCTTGGACCCGTCAAAGTGCATCCGCCAATGGGTAGAGTCGGGAGCCGGCAGTAAGTACTGGGTCTCGGCCCAGTCGACGAGGAAGTCGGCCAATGCTTGCGACTTGATGGCGGTGCGGGGTTGATAGAAGATCGTGTAGGGCGCCAAGGCAATGGCCCATTTGGCCACCCGGCCGGATGCATCCCGGCTGCCTATGATCTCGGCGAGCGGGGCAGTGCACACGACCGTGATGGGGTGCTCTTGGAAGTAGGGCTTCAGTTTCTTGGCAGCGAAGTACACCCCATAGCACATCTTTTGGTAGTGCGGGTAGTTTTGCTTTGAGCTGGATAGTACTTCACTGAGATAGTAGACCGGCCTCTGGACTAGCTGGGCTCGGCCTTCCTCCGGGCGCTGGACCACAACAACAGTGCTGACGACTCGGCTAGGCGCGGCGATGTAGAGGAGCATGGGCTCCTTCTCAGTCGGCGCAGCCAGGACAGGCGGAGTGGTCAGCATTTTCTTCAACTCATGGAAGGCTTGGTCGGCTTGATCACTCCACTCGAAGTGAGTGGACTTCTTCATGAGTCGGTACAGGGGGAGGGCTTTTTCTCCTAGTCGGCTGATAAAACGATTCAGGGAGGCTAAGCAGCCAGTGAACTTCTGCACATCTCGCAGCTTGGTGGGAATCTCCATCCTCTCGATGGCCTTGATCTTGACGGGGTAGCACTCAATGCCGCGTTCGGAGACCAGGAAGCCTAGCAGCTGGCCGGCTGGCACTCCAAACACGCACTTCTCGGGATTGAGCTTGATTTGGAATCGGCGCAAGTTGGCAAATGTTTCTTTCAGGTCTTCCAGCAAGGTACCGCGCTTCTCTGTCTTCACCACAATGTCATCTACATAGACGTGGGCATTTCTGCCGAGTTGTTTCAAGAGACATTTCTGCATGCAACGCTGAAAAGTGGCACCGGCATTTCTCAAGCCGAATGTCATTGTCAGGTAGCAGAAAGCTCCAAAGGGTGTGATGAAGGCAGTCTTCAGGCGGTCAGCTGGGTCCAACTTGATCTGATGATACCCTGAGTATGCATCCAAAAAACTTAACAGCTCGCATCCGGCTGTGGAGTCTATCACTTGGTCAATCCGTGGCAGAGCGAACGGATCCTTTGGGCAGGCCTTGTTCAAACTCGTGTAGTCTATACACATACGCCACTTGTTATTCTTCTTCAGAACCAGAACTGGGTTGGCAAGCCACTCTGGAAAGAACACTTCCATGATAAAGCCGGCTGCAAGGAGTCGGGCTATCTCTTATCCCACAATTCTTCGCTTCTCCTCTGACAGTCGGCGGAGGGGCTGCTTGACCGGCTTCGCATCATCTCGGACATGTAATTTGTGCTTGGCGAAATCCTTCGGGACACCCGGCATGTCCTTTGGGGACCATGCAAAGATGTCTCGATTCTCACGGAGGAAGTCGACGAGCTCGCCTTCCTATTTACTGTCCAAGTTCGCCCCAATGACAGCGAACCTCTCCGGGTGCTCTGGGTCCAGTGGTATCTTCTTCGTCTCTTTTGCAGGCTGGAAGGAGCCCTGCGCATCACAATCCTTGGGGTTGGGGGACAAGGCCGGCTGCTTGCCGGCCATGGCCACAACCCGTTCCAACATCTTCTTCTCTTCTGCCACCACGAGGGACTCGGCCAGCCGGCTACTGGCCATGACGCACTCGATGGACTTCTTGTAGTCGCCGGCTACCGTGATGATCCCCTTCGAGCTCGGCATCTTCATCTTCAGGTAGGCGTAGTGGGGTACAGCCATGAACTTGGCCAAAGCAGGTCGGCCAAGTAGCGCATGATAGGGGCTCTCCAAATCCACTACCTCGAACCATATTGCTTCCCAGCGAAAATGATCTTTGTCTCCGAAGAGAACATCCATTTTGATCTTTCCGATTGGAGAGCAAGACAGGCCGGGTACAATACCATGGAAGACGGTGCGGCTCGGCATGAGCTGCTTCGCTTTGATGTTCAGCTTCTCCATGGTATCGCGGTACAGTATGTTGATACTACTTCCGCCGTCTATCAGGACGCGGGAAAATCTGGCAGCTCGCCTCTCCGTCGCGAGGGTGACGTCCAAGACCATAGCATAGGAGCCAGGCGAAGGCATCACCTCTGGGTGGTCGGCCTGGCTCCAGCTGATTGGCTTTTCCGACCAGTGCATAAACTCGGCGGTGCTAGAGGCGACTGCATTAACTTCTTGGTGCTGTCGGCGTCGGCTGCGCTTGTCGTCGGCTTGACTAGTGAAGACGACATAGGCGGCATGCTCTTCGGGGAATTCGTCTTGGATGGCGCCGACTGCCGGCCGAGCCGCCGGCTGCTGGGGGGCTGGAGGCGGCTGGCCGGGAGGTGGAGGCGGCAGCATTCCCTCGCCCTTGGAGATGCGGGTGAGCCAGTGGCATTTCCGGGTTGTGCGATTGGACGGCTTCGCGCCGCTGTGGACCTTGCAGGGGGCGTCGAGTGCTTGCTCGTAGGAGAAAGACGGCTGCCAAGCCGGCCTTCCACCCTTCTTCTTGGGAGCGGGCCGTTCTTCAGGCTGCTCGTCTTCAACTGTGGCCACCTGCCGACTCGAGGAAGTCGGCATGGGGCCCTTGCGCTTGTGGTCGTTCTGGTAGGGGCGCCGATTAGGGTCGCCAGCCGGCGTCTTGGGAGCCGGAGCAATTACTTTCCCAGAGGCGTCTACTCTCAGCTCGGTCTTCATCGAGGAGTCGGCTGTGGTGTACTTGTCGGCGGTGATCAGCAACTCATCAAGGGTAGCCGGCTCGTCGCAGAGGAGTCGGTGCTTGAGGAGGGTGCCCTCTCGGCACCCGGCGGTGAAGTACTCGATGGCCTGGACCTCGTGCACCCCCTCGCAGGAGTTGCGGAGCTTGGCCCACCGCGTGAGGTAGTCGCGGGTCGACTCGTTGGGCCCTTGGACGCAAAGGGAGAGCTGGCGAGGCTTGGGAGGCCGCTTGTAGGTGCTGGTGAAGTTGCGGATGAAAACTTCGGTGAAGTTCAGCCAACTGTTGATGCTGTAGGGCTTGAGGCTGTTGAGCCACGTGCGCGCCGTGCCTTGCAGCATCAGGGGGACGTACTTCACGGCGACGCGCCGATTGCCGTTGGCGATGCTGACGGCCGTGGAGTAGTCGATGAGCCAATCTTCCGGCTTCACTGAGCCAGTGTATTTGGGCGTGTCTCTGGGGAGCGAGAACCCTTTGGGGAAGGGCTCGTCGTGGATGCGGGGGCCAAAGCATGGCGGGCCGACATCGTCTTCTTCTTCTAACGCCAAGGATCGAGCAAGGTGGTCGATCCTGTGGCGGGCGTCGTTCTCGCCGACTCCTTCTCGGCGGCCGAGTCGGTCGCCAAGAGTCGGGTGTGTAATAGGCGGCGGAGTGAGGCGTCTTTCTCTTCGAGGCGGGGGAGGAGGCAGATTTCCTTGGTGCTCTACAGCTCGAGGGCGGCCATCCGCGTCGCGCTCGATGGTAATGCGAGTCCGGCTGCGGCTGGCAGCCGGCTCCTTGTCTTTCTTCTGGCGCGCGCCGCTCGCAGTCGGCGAGCGGGACGTCGCGGCGTGCTCCCGGCGTGGGGGATGACTATCAGCACGGGCGCCGGCTTCGTGCCGTTCTGCAGCCGCGTCGAGCAGCTGTTGGATCCGTCTCGTCATGTAGGGGAGCTCATCGGCTCCCATCCCATTGAGCTCTTCTGCAGCCGCCTGAGCGGCTCGCAGATTCTTGAGCGGGGTGGCGTAGACGGGGCGGTCTGCGCCCAGCATGCTGGCGACGGCTGCGCCGCGCTTCTGGACGAAGCCGGCTCGGCTCGGGCCGCTAGGCAGCGGCGTGCCGAAGGCGGCGCGGTCGACTTCGCGCTGGTGGGCCTCGGTGAGGCGTCTCATCGAGGCTATCTTCTGGCCCTCCGCGATGAGGGCAAGGCGGCGTGCCTCCAGGGTCTCGCCGTCGGCGTTGGCCGGGATGGGGACGGAGAAGTCGTGCATCGCCGCTAGCTGAGCGTCGCGGGCATTCTCGCCCGAGTTGGAGACGTGGCTGATGACCAGCACTTCGGTGACAGCGCTGCTGCCGCTGTCAGCTCGAGGGAGGGGGTCGTCGAAGACCACCACGTCGGAGGGGTAGGCGTCAAGTGATGCGGTGTCGGAGTCGGCGAGCATCGGGTCGGTGGAGCCGACCGACTCCATGTCCGCAGCAGGCTCGCTGGAGACGTGAAGTTGGTCGAGGAGGCTGACGAGGCGGCTCTCGGGGTAGTCGGTGCCTGCGTCGGACGCAGGCTCGTCGGAGATGCGAGTCTCGCCGAGCAGATCGGCGAGGCAGCTCGCTGCGCAGGCGTCGTCGACGCCTTGCAGCGCGTTGAGGCAAACGCCATCGGGCGCAGCAGGCTAGCTGCGCTCGCGGGGGAGGAAGAGGGTTCCCGTCTAGAACAGGTCTCCGGACGACGGTGCACCTGGCCCCACGGTGGGCGCCAATGTCGGGTGGTTGGTGCGACATATGCCAAGGGATGGCTTATCATTGTGGGAGCCAATAAAACGTCGCCGGTGCCTGGAAACGGGATGAGGCGAAGACATGCACGCCGGCGGATCTTACCCAGGTTCGGGGCTCTCCGAGGAGATAACACCCCTAATCCTGCTCTACGGGGTCTCCGCATGATCACAAGATCGATGAAAGGTAGCTACAATCGCTCCTAGAGCTGTTGAGATCAAGGGAGAAGAGGAACAAGGCTAGCTCTTGCTTCTCTCTATCTATGGTGTGTGTGCTATGCTTAGAAGGCAACTCTATGCTCAGAGGCCAACTATGCTTGGAGGCGAACCATGCTCAGGTGCCAACCCTTTGCATGGGTGCTCCGGGGGGTTTATATAGGCCTACCCCCCGGGGGTACAATGGTAATCCGGCTGGGCTCTGGTCCCAGCCGTCAGTGTCTACGCTCGCCGGCTTCTCCGCCGGCTGCTGGGTCCCGCCGGCTGCCGGCTACTTGGTCGACAGGCCGGCCCCACCGCCTAGGGTATTGTCGGCGGCTGCTTACTGTAGCCTCGCCTGTGATGACGAGGGCTTTGTCGAGGTAAGCGTGGCTACAGTGGGCCGCCTCGGGGGCTATCACTGTAGCCTTACCTCGTCTTGTCTCCTTAATGGGGCTCCTGCTTCGAGGAAGGGAGTAGCCGGCTTCTGGAGGCCGGCTACGCTCTTGGCCGACTGGGAAAGGCCGGGCCGCCTTCGCTCCTCTCTCTGGCTGAAGGGGCCCACCGCCCGCGGGCCGTACGGGAGTCGGTCGTGGGTGACGTCGAGGCCAGCATGGCTACAGTGCCGAGCCGCACGGGAGACGTCCGTCCCGTACGGCCTCCTGTAGCCACGCCCGCCTCGGGCTTCGGGGGTAGTGGGCGGCACTGTGGCCACACCCCGTCATGTCGCCGTTATGTGGGAGTGGCTTGGAGTGGTTGTGGGCTCGGCCGGCTCTTTGGAGTCGGCGTCCTTCTTGGCCGGCTTCTTGAAGTCGGCCACCCTGTTAGTCATCCTGGGGAGGAGTAGGTGAGGCTGGGTCGCCTTCCGGGAGTCGGCTTCAGAGGTAGCCGGCCAGGGAAGGCGGCCCAATGCTCGGAGTGCTTGGAGGCCCGAAGGCCTGATAAATTTTTCAGAAGAACCAGGGGCAGTCGGTTAGGCTACCCGTGGCCATTTACTCTGACAATAGATATGAGTATTTGTAATCTGAAAATATAAAAACAGCAAGGTAACAAGCGATAAAAGTGAGCGTAAACGGTATTGCAATGCTAGGAAATAAGGCCTAGGGTTCATACTTTCACTAGTGCAAGTTCTCTCAACAATAATAACATAATTGGATCATATAACTATCCCTCAACATGCAACAAAGAGTCACTCCAAAGCCACTAATAGCGGAGAACAAACGAAGAGATTATTGTAGGGTATGAAACCACCTCAAAGTTATCCTTTCTGATCGATCTATTCAAGAGTCCGTAGTAAAATAACACGAAGCTATTCTTTCCATTCAAGCTATCCTAGAGTTCATACTAGAATAACACCTTAAGACACAAATCAATCAAAACCCTAATGTCACCTAGATACTCCAATGTCATCTCAAGTATCCGTGGGTATGATTATACGATATGCAGCACACAATCTCAGATTCATCTATTCAACCAACACAAAGAACTTCAAAGAGTGCCCCAAAGTTTCTACCGGAGAGTCAAGACGAAAACGTGTGCCAACCCCTATGCATAAGTTCACAAGGTCACTGAACCCGCAAGTTGATCACCAAAACATACATCAAGTAGATCACGTGATATCCCATTGTCACCACAGATAAGCACATGCAAGACATACATCAAGTGTTCTCAAATCCTTAAAGACTCAATCTGATAAGATAACTTCAAAGGGAAAACTCAATCCATTACAAGAGAGTAGAGGGGGAGAAACATCATAAGATCCAACTATAATAGCAAAGCTCGCGATACATCAAGATCGTGCCAAATCAAGAACACGAGAGAGAGAGAGAGAGAGAGAGAGAGAGATCAAACACATAGCTACTGGTACATACCCTCAGCCCCGAGGGTGAACTACTCCCTCCTCGTCATGGAGAGCGCCGGGATGATGAAGATGGCCACCGGTGAGGGATCCCCCCTCCGGTAGGGTGCCGGAACGGGTCTAGATTGGTTTTCGGTGGCTACAGAGGCTTGCAGCGGTGGAACTCCCGATCTAGGTTATGTTCTGGGGGTTTCTGTATATATATAAGAGGTTTTGGCATCGAGAACAAGTCAGGGGGGTCTCCGGGCTGTCCACGAGGTAGGGGGCGCGCCCAGGGGGTGGGCGCGCCTCCCACCCTCGTGGGCAGCCGGGGACTCTTCTGGCCCAATTCTTTTACTCCATGGCCTTCTTCTGGTCCAAAAATAAGCTCCGTCAAGTTTCAGGTCAATTGGACTCCATTTGGTTTTCCTTTTCTGCGATACTCAAAAACAAGGAAAAAACAGAAACTGGCACCGGGCTCTAGGTTAATAGGTTAGTCCCAAAAATCATATAAAATAGCATATAAATGCATATAAAACATCCTAGAAGGATAATATAGTAGCATGAATACTTCATAAATTATAGATACGTTGGAGGCGTATCAGCATCCCCAAGCTTAATTCCTGCTCGTCCTCGAGTAGGTAAATGATAAAAGAAATAATTTATGAAGTGTGAATGCTAGCAGGTGCACAAGTTTGATCAATGATAATTTCAATCACCTTTTCTAGCATCATTATATGTCATAACAGTAGCTCATATCATAAAGCTTCTCATTATCAAGTAACAAGCTATTCACATGTTAAAGTATAGATCATAAACTTTCTTGAAAACTAACAAACAGTTCTCAGTCATCAAACAATTGCAATTCATCTTATTTTCAGGAAGGGTCTATGTAAGAGCTTTGATTTAGCAAATCCCACATACTCAACTATCATATAGTCTTCCATGATTGCTACCACTCAAAGCATATTTTTAGAACAAATAGCATCCATCAAACACAGAGAAAGATAGGGGCTTAATGTTTCGCCTCCCAACTTATTTATCATATAGATAATTGTCAACAATAATAATTCATGATCAAATATATTTGAATGGCCATATATGCTTAGATCTTTCCATCATATGATGCTTGCCAACTAAAGAGTAGGTTGGAATGAGAAGGAATACTACTGACTCTTGCATAAAAGTAAAAGATAGGCCCTTCGCAGAGGGAAGCAGGGATTTGCAGAGGTGCCAGAGCTCGAAGCAAAAACAGAGATGAAAATAATTTTTAGAGGTATGCTTTCATTGTCAACATAACGACCAAGAGTTCCCAATATCTTCCATACTAGATACATTATAGGCGGTTCCCAAACAGAAAGGTAAAGATTTTACTCTCCCTCCATCAACAATCACACTCCACGGCTTGTCCGAAACAATGGGTGCTGTCCAACTATCAACAATCTTGGGGGAGTTTTGTTTAAATTATTTGCGAATTTGTTTTTGATCTTTTGATCATAGGACTGGGCATCCCAGTTACCAGCCATTTTCTCGTGAATGATGAGCGGAGTCCACTCATCGTGAGAATAAATTACCTAGCATGGAAGATACTGACAGCCCCTAGTCGCTACATGAGTGATTCGGGCATACAAAATAGATTATTATTTGAAGGTTTAGAGTTTGGCACATGCAAATTTACTTGGAACGGCAGGTAAATACCGCATATAGGTAGATATGATGGACACTCATGGAATAAACCTGGTTCAAGGAATTTGGATGCACAAGCAGTATTCCCGCTTAGTACAGATATTTTGGCTAGCAAAGGACTCTAAATAGCAAGCACCACATGTTAGAGGATCCATAACAATATAACTTCTATACAAATATACCCAAGCATAACTCATTATGTTGTCTTCCTTGTCCAACTTCAACTAATTTGCTCAGGTTTGAAAATAATTAATGGGGCTCACAATGATAGAAGATGTCCAAGATAGTATATTTATATGTGAAATCTCTCTTCCTTCAATATTCTTTCATGAATTGTTCAAGTGACCAATACAATTTTTGCTAACCTTCAAAAAATTTACCACCTCTACTTCTTATATGTGAAGGCATTACTCCCCATGGGAAAGGCATATGAAACATATATAATTTCAGATTTATGACATTCAAATCATTCAACCATTTACTCATAGGATATAAGTGAAGCACACGAGTAAATGACAAACTACTCCAAAAAGATATAAGTGAAGATCAATGAGTAGTTAAATAATTATGTAGCTATGTGAAGACTCTCTCTCATTCAAGAATTTCAGATCTTGGTATTTTATTCATACAAAAAGCAAAACAAAAGAAAATAAAATGACGCTCCAAGCAAAACACATATCATGTGGTGAATAAAAATATAGCTCCAAGTAAAGTTACCGATGAACGAAGACGAAAGAGGGGATGCCATCCGGGGCATCCCCAAGCTTAGGCTTTTGGTTGTCCTTGAATATTACCTTGGGGTGCCTTGGGCATCCCCAAGCTTAGGCTCTTGCCACTCCTTATTCCATAGGCCATCGAATCTTTACCCAAAACTTGAAAACTTCACAACACAAAACTCAACAGAAAACTCGTAAGCTCCGTTAGTATAAGAAAATAAATCACCACTTAGGTACTGTTGTGAACTCATTCTAAATTCATATTGGTGTAATATCTACTGTATTCCAACTTCTCTATGGTTCATACCCTCCGATACTACTCATAGATTCATCAAAATAAGCAAACAACACAGTGAAAACAGAATCTGTCAAAAACAGAACAGTCTGTAGTAATCTGTATCAAACGTATACTTCTGGAACTCCAAAAATTCTGAAATAAATTGGTGGACCTGAGGATTTTGTCTATTAATCATCTGCAAAAAGAATCAACTTAAAAACACTCTCCAGTGAAAAAATGGCAGCAAATCTCGTGAGCGCTAAAGTTTCTGTCTTTTACAGCAAGATCATAAAGACTTCACCCAAGTCTTCCCAAAGGTTCTACTTGGCACAAACCCTAATTAAAACATAAAACCACATCTAACCAGAGGCTAGATGAATTATTTATTGCTAAACAGAAGCAAAAAAGCAAGGAACAAAAATAAAATTGGGTTGGCTCCCAACAAGCGCTAACGTTTAACGCCCCTAGCTAGGCATCATGATTTCAATGATGCTCACCTAAAAGATAAGAATTGAAACATAAAGAGAGCATCATGAAGAATATGACTAGCACATTTAAGTCTAACCCACTTCCTATTGATACGTCTCCGTCGTATCTACTTTTCCAAACACTTTTGCCCTTGTTTTGGACTGTAACTTGCATGATTTGAATGGAACTGACCCGGACTGACGCTGTTTTCAGCAGAATTGCCATGGTGTTATCTTTGTGCAGAAACAAAAGTTCTCGGAATGACCTGAAACTTCACGGAGATTATTTTTGGAAATAATAAAAAAATACTGGCGAAAGAATCAAGGCCAGGGGGGCCACACCCTGTCCACGAGGGTGGGAGGCGCGCCTGCCCCCCTGGGCGCGCCCCCTGCCTCTTGGCCCCCTTGGAGCTCCACTGACCTCAACTCCAACTCTATATATTCACGTTCGAGGAGAAAAAAATCAAAGAGAAGGATTCATCGCGTTTTACGATACGGAGCCACCGCCAAGCCCTAATCTCTCCCGGGAGGGCTGATCTGGAGTCCGTTCGGGGCTCCGGAGAGGGGAATCCGTCACCGTCGTCATCATCAACCATCCTCCATCACCAATTTCATGATGCTCACTGCCATGCGTGAGTAATTCCATCATAGGCTTGCTGGACGGTGATGGGTTGGATAAGATTTATCATGTGATCGAGTTAGTTTTGTTAGGGTTTGATCCCTAGTATCCACTATGTTCTGAGATTGATGTTGCTGTGACTTTGCTATGCTTAATGCTTGTCACTAGGGCCCGAGTGCCATGATTTAAGATCTGAACCTATTATGTTTTCATGAATATATGTGAGTTCTTGATCCTATCTTGCAAGTCTATAGTCACCTACTATGTGTTATGATCCGGCAACCCCGAAGTGACAATAATCGGGACCACTCCCGGTGATGACCATAGTTTGAGGAGTTCATGTATTCACTATGTGTTAATGCTTTGGTCCGGTACTCTATTAAAAGGAGGCCTTAATATCCCTTAGTTTCCATTAGGACCCCGCTGCCACGGGAGGGTAGGACAAAAGATGTCATGCAAGTTCTTTTCCATAAGCACGTATGACTATATTCGGAATACATGCCTACATTACATTGATGAATTGGAGCTAGTTCTGTGTCACCCTAGGTTATAACTGTTGCATGAATAATCACATCCGGCATAATTCTCCATCACCGATCCAATCCCTACGAGCTTTTCACATATTGTTCTTCGCTTAGTTACTTTACTGTTGCCACTGTTACAATCACTACAATACTATCACGGTTACTTTTGCCACCGTTACCGTTACTTCCATACTACTTTGCTGCAGATATTAAGTTATCCAAGTGTGGTTCAATTGACAACCCAACTGCTAATACTTGAGAATATTCTTTGGCTCCCCTTGTGTCGAATCAATAAATTTGGGTTGAATACTCTACCCTCGAAAACTGTTGCGATCCCCTATACTTGTGGGTTATCAAGACTATTTTCTGGCGCCGTTGCCGGGGAGCATAGCTCTATTCTTTGAGTCACTTGGGATTTATATCTGCTGGTCACTATGAAGAACTTGAAAGACGATAAAACCAAAATTTATCCCTCAACTACGAGGGGAGGTAAGGAACTGCCATCTAGCTCTGCACTTGATTCACCTTCTGTTTTGAGTAAGCTTGCGACACCTAAACCTGCTTCTGCTATTAATTCTGATATGTTGCATGTTATTGATGATGCCACTTCTGCTATGCATGATACTTATGATGAAACTACTTCTATGCTTGATACTACTGTGCCACTTGGTGAATTTCTTGATGAACAACTTACTAGGGATAGAGAGAATGAAGTTATTGAAACTGATAATATTGATGAAAGTGATGATGAAGATTCTCCCCCTAGATATGAATTGCCTGTTGTGCCCGAGGGTTATGTTATGGATGAAGAAACTGCTAGAGACTTTCTTGCTTGCAATGATAGGAATGATCTTAAGAAACTATTAGCTAAGTTGAAAGAAAAATCTCAGAATGCTAGAATGAAATATGATCCTACTTATGCTACTTCACCTATCTTTGTTACTTATAAGGATTATGATTTCTCTGTTGATCCTGAGATAATTACTTTGGTTGAATCTGATCCTTTCTATGGCTATGAATCTGAAACTGTTGTGGCACATCTTACTAAATTAAATGATATAGCCACCCTGTTCACCAATGATGAGAAAACTCGCTACTATTATATCCTTAAAATATTTCCGTTCTCATTAAAGGGTGATGCTAAGATATGGTTTAATTCTCTTGATCCTGGTTGTGTGCGTAGTCCCTAGGATATGATTTATTACTTCTCTGCTAAATATTTCCCCGCTCATAAGAAACAAGCTGCTTTAAGGGATATATATAATTTTGTGCAAATTGAAGAAGAGAGTCTCCCACAAGCTTAGGGGAGGCTTCTCCAATTACTTAATGCTTTGCCTGATCATCCTCTTAAGAAAAATGAAATACTTGATATCTTTTATAATAGACTAACCGATGCTTCCAGAGACCACCTGGATAGTTGTGCTAGTTGTGTTTTCAGGGAAAGAACTGTTGATGAAGCTGAAATTCTATTGAATAATATGTTGACCAATGAAAATAATTGGACACTTCCTGAACCAACTCCTAAGCCAGCTCCGAAGAAAAGGGGTATTCTATTTCTCAGTCCTGAAGATATGCAAGAGGCAAAGAAATCTATGAAAGAAAAGGGTATTAAAGCTGAAGATGTTAAGAATTTACCTCCTGTTGAAGAAATACATGGTCTTAATTTACCGCCTGTTGAAGAAACACATGGTCTTGATAACCCGACACAGGTAGTAAAGGTAAATTCTCTCTATAGATATGATAAAGCCGAAATCCCTCCTACTAAGTTTGCTAGCCAATGTTTGGATGAGTTTGATAACTTTATGGTTAAGCAAGAAGATTTTAATGCTTATTTTGGTAGACAACTGAAACGCAATGCTTATATGATTGTTTGAGTGATTATATATCTAGAGTTAAAGGTGAACTTAAACTCATTAGTAAACATGCTTCTATGGTTACCACTCAAGTAGAACAAGTGCTTAAAGCTCAGAATGATTTGCTCAGTGAATTAAATAATAAGAAAGATGACTTTGCTGTTAGAGTTGCAACTAGAGGAGGTAAAGTGACTCAGGAACCTTTGTATCCCAAGGGCCACCCTAAGAGAATTGAGCAGGATTCTCAGAGAAATAATGTTGATACACCTGGTTCTTCTAAAAAGAAGAAAAAGAAAAATGATAGCACTTTGCATGCTTCTAGTGAACCTGTTGTTGACACACCTGAGAATCCCAATGATATTTATATTTCTGATGCTGAAACACAATCTGGTAATGAACATGAATCTAGTGATAATGTTAATGATGATGTTCATGTTGATGCTCAACCTAGCAATAACAATGATGTAGAAATTGAACCTGCTGTTGATCTTGATAACCCACAATCAAAGAATCAACGTTATGATAAGAGAGACTTTGTTGCTAGGAAGCACGGTAAAGAAAGAGAACCATGGGTTCAGAAACCCATGCCCTTTCCTCCTAAACCATCCAAGAAAAAGGATGATGTGGATTTTGAGCGCTTTGCTAAAATGATTAGACCTATCTTTTTGCGTATGCGTTTTACTGATATGCTCAAAATGAATCCTTATGCTAAGTATATGAAAGAAATTGTTACTAATAAAAGAAAGATACCAGAAGCTGAAATTTCCACCATGCTTGCTAATCATACTTTTAAAGGTGGAATACCAAAGAAACTTGGAGACCCAGGAGTACCAACTATACCATGCTCCATTAAAAGAAACTATGTTAAAACTGCTTTATGTGATCTTGGAGCCGGTGTTAGTGTTATGCCTCTCTCTTTATATCGTAGACTTGATTTGAATAAGTTGACACCTACTGAAATATCTTTGCAAATGGCCGATAAATCAACTGCTATACCTGTCGGTATTTGTGAGGATGTGCCTGTTGTGGTTGCAAACGTTACTATTTTAACGGACTTTGTTATTCTTGATATTCCTGAGGACGATAGTATGTCTATTATTCTTGGAAGACCCTTTTTGAATACTGTAGGGGCTGTTATTGATTGCAACAAAGGCAATGTCACTTTTCATGTTAATGGTAATGAGCATACGGTACACTTTCCGAGGAGACAACCTCAAGTTCATAGTATAAACTCTATTGGAAAAATTCCATCGATTATTTTTGGAGGTTTTGAATTTCCTCTTCCTACTGTGAAGAAGAAATATGATATTCTTATTATTGGGGACGTGCATATCCCCGTTGAGGTAACTTAGTGTTATTTGAAATTTCTCCGGTTTCATGCGATTCGGAATGAGTTTGTTAACAAGACTTGATCAACCTTGTTAATGGATTCCTTTTGATGAACATGAGATGGATGAAGTTAGAAAGCACAACCTTCTGTATACCCTCCTTTTACTTCCTGTTATTTAGATTAAATAAAGTAAAAATAGTATTTTCTGTCAGTTTTCTGAATTATCCGTGCAATGAAAAAGACCCCGAAAATAAAAGTTCTCCAAATGCCCCGAAATTGAAATATGATTTTTTATGGAATATTTGAGAATATCTGGCACTGAGAACGCAGTAGGGGGAGCAAGCACCTGGCCACGAGGGTCCAGGGCGCGCCCACCCCCCTGGGCGCGCCCCCTGCCTCGTGGGCCCATGGTGGCTCCCCTCCACTTATTCCAGCCACCACACACTCCTTCTTCCTCCCAAAAAAATCACCAACCAGCTCAAGCACGAGTTCTAGCTCATTTTGCTGCGATTTTCGATCTCCTTGCTCAAAGCTCCACTCACAAAACTGCTTTGGGAGATTGTTCTTTGGTATGTGACTCCTCCAATGGTCCGATTAGGTTTTGTTCTAGTGCTTTAGTTATTGCAAATTTTTGCTGCTTAGGAGACCATGTTCTTGAGCTTGCATGTCAAATTTATTTGGTTCCAAGTAGTTTTAATGCATGATATAGTCTCTAGGCACTTGTGGGAGTAGTTGCTATCAATTTTGTTGAGTTTGGTTCACTTTTATTTTGAGTTACTAAAAATTTCAGAATTTTTTCAGAGGAAGAAATATGTTTAGGAAAATGTACCAAGGTGGTCTTTCAAGGAAGCAAGGACCCAGGCTCGCAATACGCGATGCGGATGATGAACCACCGTGGGAAGCTCAAGTGCGGGCTTGTGAATGGCCGTCAGAGGACTTTATGGATCGAGCAGGAATCAAGGAGGAATTTAATGCATACGTGCGTAACGCTGATCTTGAGAGCTTCGAGGCAGATAAGTGCCGTCAGTACCACTATCTCAGTGATTCCTTTGTGAGAAGGTTTGAATTTTCATCATCACGCAATTCTCAAACTGTCCTATTTGATCTTTATGAAAATTCTTATACTATGGACTTGGAAGATTTTAATACTGCTTGCAAAGTTCCACAATGGGGTAGCACTAGTGAGCCTCGCAAATCTGAATTTAGAGATTTTCTTGCTAGTATAACTATGGGGGAGTCTAGAGATATAACACAAGCTACCATAGGGAGCATTCATTTTCCTGCTATACATTATTTTGCTCTCTTCATAGGTAGGTGCATCAATGGTAAGGATGAAGCATGTCACATGTGTGTCCCTGATCTCAGTGTTCTCAGGAGTGTTGTATTAGGAGATAAACATTATAATTTGGAAGCCATTGTTGCACGTAGGTTGCATAATAATAGAATTAATGGAGATTTCTTTGGTGGAATTTATGCAACCCGTCTAGCTAATTTTCTTGATATACCCATACGCGAGTATGATATTGAATTGCCCCCTGTTTATTTAGATTATGAGGCTATGGTTCGTCATCAGTTTGTTGAGAGGAACGATCAGTTCCTCTAGTACCGACTAATCTTTGATAGACGACGCACCTATCACGTCGCTCTCCCTGCTCCTACTTTCTTTGACTTTCATGCAAAGGGGAGATGTGTTATAACCAGGGAGGAGGCGAACGAGTACGAGAGGAGGACTGAGACAGCTCGCCTCCAAGCTGCAGCCCACGATGCAATAGCCGCTGCATCTCAGTACGACCCCAACTACAACTTTGATCCATGGGCATAGAGCAACTTAGGCCAAAAGCCTAAGCTTGGGGGAGTACGTATTTCTCACCGACATTACATTCATGTTCACACACTCATTGCTAGTTGTCGGTGCTCATACTCTTTCATTGTACTATCCATGCTAGTTTATTTTCCTTTTTATGATTTCTTCTTGTGTGTTAGAAAAACCGTAAGAAAAACCAAAAATTAGTAGTAGCTTTTAGCTAGTTTACTTTTCTTGCTGTAGTAGTAATAATTAAAAGAAAACCCAAAAATATTTCCTATTCTTCTTTTGCTTGTTGGGAGCTTTCCCGTGTACATAGTTTTATTTCTTTTCTTTGGGGGTCGATAGGAGAAGACCATAATGAAAATGTTGAAGTAGCTCTTATATGCATTATTGTTGATTTAACCAAGAGCACATATTGCCTTGTCTTCTCCTACTTATTGAATGCTTGCAGATTCCAGCTTAGTCCAATGCACGTGCACTATTATTATTAGTCACATCGTTCGGTTGTGCAACTGAAAGGCAATAATGACGATATATGATGGACCGATTGAGATGAGAGAAGCTGGTATGAACTGGACCTCTCTTGTTTTTGTAAATATGATTAGTTCATCGTTCCTGATTCAACCTATCACTACTGGAATCAACTTCTTTGCCGTCCGCCATGGCGGACGGCAAAGGCATGGATCACGGACAGCAAACGTCTTTGCCGTCTGCCAGCATACGGCAAACTGTCCGTCTGAACACATGCCAGCAAAGGCCTTCTTTGCCGTCCGCTTCCAGTAAGCGGATGGCAAAGGATTTTGCCGTCCGCCATCCTAGGTCAGCAGATGGCAAAGACAACGGATGGCAGTGCGATGGCGTGAGAGACGTTAGGGGGTTAACGGCGCTCTTTGCCGTCTGCCAGCGGACGACAAAGAGTCAAAGCTCTTTGCCGTCCGCTGACAGACGGCAAAGAGATCAGCTAGGCAGTGCTGGGAAGCTGCCACGTGGCCAGCTATGGCATCTGCTGGCAGACGGCAAAGTTATTTGAATCTTTGCCGTCCGCCAGCAGACGGCAAAGTGACCAAATAGGCAGCCAGTGTTCCCAGGTTTTACAGGTAGCTGCCACATGTCCTCTTTGCCGTCTGCTAGTGGATGGCAAAGGTCTTTGCCATCCGCTAGCAGACGGCAAAGAGGCTGCATATCCCCTGTTTTTATTTGAATCCATTTAATTTCACAGGAATTCACACACAGATATACATATATTTTTTTCACATGCACAGCAGACATATGATGTATCCAACACATAACTCCATCCATGACAACATACATACATAATAAGAAACAGAGTTCCATCCATACATATTACAGTAACATCACAATGTTCATCCAACACATTGTTCCATGCATCCATATAACAAGTTCCACATATTTCATCGATACAAACGAAAAAAGGAAAAGGGAAACAAGCACTCCATCCATGCAAGCTTTCATATAGTGAATTAAATCTGCAAAACGGGAAACAAGAAAGTTAGAAGAAGAAGAAGAAGAAGAAGTAAGCATACTTAGGTAAAATGGAGCTAACCTAGCTAATTGTGCCATCTTTGAGTGAACTAAGCATATTATGCCATTTTATAGATATAACTTAGAGCTAACTTCATTTTGGAGAAAAGAAGAAAACTAGAAGAAGAAGAAGAAGACTAGAAGAAGAACTTCTTCTTCTTTTTCTTCTTCTTCTTCTTTTCTTCCTATTCCTTCTTTTCTTCCTCTTCCTGGATTTTCTTCATCTTATTATGTCATTTGTGGACTAAATAGGCTAAATTATGTCATAAATGGACTAAATAGGCTAAATAAGAAGAAAAATGCCATTTTTGAGCTTACCTAGCTAATTATGCCATTTTTGACCTAACTAAGCATATTATGAGATATAACTTAGAGCTTACTTTATTTTGGAGAAGAAGAAGAAGAAGAAAACTAGAAGAAGAAGACGACTAGAAGAAGAAGAAGACTAGAAGAAGAAGAAGAAGAAGAAGAAGAAGAAGAAGAGAAGAAGAATAAGAAGAAGAAGGAGAAAAGAAGAACTTCTTCTTCTTCTTTTCTTCCTATTCCTTCTTTTCTTCCTCTTCCTTGATTTTCTTCATCTTATTATGTCATTTATTGACTAAATAGGCTAAATTATGTCATAAATGGACTAAATAGGCTAAATAAGAAGAAAAATGCCATTTTTGAGCTTACCTAGCTAATTATGCCATTTTTGACCTAACTAAGCATATTATGCCATTTTTGATATAACTTAGAGCTAACTTCATTTTGGAGAAGAAGAAGAAGAAGAAGAAGGAGATTCTTCTTCTTCTTCTCCTTCTCCTTCTCCTTCTCCTTCTCCTTCTTCTTCTTCTTCTTCTTCTTCTTCTTCTTTTCTTCCTATTCCTTCTTTCCTTCCTCTTCCTTGAATTTCTTCATCTTATTATGTCATTTGTGGACTAAATAGGCTAAATTATGTCATAAATGGACTAAACACGCTAATTAAGAAGAAAAATACCGTTATCACGGAGGTGTAGGAATGGTCGGGGCTGCGCCAGTGCCAAACGGAGGTGAAGGACCGGTCGGGGTTCCGGCATTGACAGAAGGAGTGGTCGATGCTTGTCGGGAGCCATGCTGCACCGAAGATCATTTCCCATAATGTCTCGTTAGCAAGTTCGCAAACTGAAATGTGAATAGTAGTAAGCAACGACCATTCAAATCAAACTCACCATGGTCGCCGGAGCAATCTGGGGCATCGGCGGAGGGGCCTGACCGTTTTTCTCGCACAAGCTCTGCACATTTGGTTCTCACGAGTCAGTCATATTAGATAGTAATGCGAACATTACGTGCATGATTGGGCTAATATGCACGAGAAACGTACCACGATGAGCTCGTATAGGGTCCGCTTAGCGCTGTCGTTCCGGTTCCTCTCCTCCTCCAACAGCTTAGCCGTCCTCTCCTCCATCTCCCTCTCCTTCGCCTCCCTTTGTGCCTCCCTTTTTGCCTCCTCCACAAGCTCCTTCGTCTTCAATCTCTCTTTCTCAACAATAGCCTGCAACACACCACTCCTCGTTAGCATTGTAATCATCGACGGACGCACACACAATGTAATGGAGGAAAGGCGAGAGAGTTCGTATAACAAACCGCCATGGCGATCTCCGCGGGCCGTGCACGAGGCGTTATCTCAGGATAAGAGCTACTCATGCGCTTCTTGATCTGCAGGAGAGTCTTAGGACAACGTATCAGTCCATCACCAATGGCTAGAGAGCCATGGGACCTCCCGCCACCAGATATCATCACCAGCTATGTATCAAAAGGATCCTGGCTCGGGTTAAAGTCCTCCCCTTTCCTCGCCTTCCCCTCGTGTCTATACTTCACAAGCTTGTGGTGGGAGGTCTTGTTGGTGAAGCTCTCTGGATCATCTAGGTCAGACTCCGTGAATGGCTTGGCCTTCTTGTACGGGCCATATGGGCCATGCCATAGAGGTCGAACAGACCTGGCACAGGCTTTCTTGTGGTGGTGCGCCTGAGAGAGAGGAACAAAATATTAGTTAAGGGCTCAAGCTAGCATGAAGAATGATATTGCTATGTAAATAGGTCATTTTGGAGCTAAAAAAGGTTATTATGTCATTTTCGAGGAAAATAAGCTAAGTTTAGGTCATTTTCGAGGTAACCAATATTATTATGCCATTTTTGACCAAAGTATGCTAATTATGTCATTATTGAGCTATCCAAGGTTATTATGTCATTTTAGAGCTAACTATAGCATATTTAGGCATTCTATAGAGCTATCTAAGGTTATTATGTCATTTTAGAGCTAATTATGCCATGAATGAACTAGCTAAGATTAGTTTAGGTCGTTATTGAGCTATCGAAGGTAGTTATGCCATTTTTTAACTGACTAAAGCATATTAAGTCATTTTATAGAGCTATCTAAGGTTATTATGTCATTTTAGAGCTAAATATGTCATAAATGAACTATTTAGCATGAAGAATGAATTGCATGAATCATGTAGCAAACCACATACCCAGTTCTCCCCGTACTCAAACAGGTTGGAGCTCCCTTGATGGTGTGGCACACCTTCCATTTGTTCGCGCTTATCCTTGGCCCTTTGGTGTTCGACTTTCCATTCGGCAGAGCACCACGCATCCACCAACGCCTCCCAACAGTCCATCTTATCCACACACCATCTCGGGGGCACCTAAGTGAGTCAAGAGAAATTTCAGCGCTACGCCTACGAATCAAATCAAGAAAACTAAGTTCAAGGCCTTAAGAATAGGTAATTACCTGCATGTACTTCTCCTTACTCAGAAACTTTCCGCGACACTTCGGCTTGCCCCTCCTAATACCCTTCGATGCATGGTAGTCTCGAACGGCCTGCACCCGAGCCTCGTGCCTTAAGTTCTGAAGTAGGCGCTTGCACTCGTTTTCAAAAACCATACACGCGGCCTCCTGCTCTCCCTCTGAAACCCTGTAGAAGGTCTGCAATCAAACAAGACAACACTGATTAGTACAATCACTAGGTAGTGTTGATTTTTAATTCCGTAAAGGAGAAATTACCCAAAACCGACGGAACACAATGTCGGCCACCATCTCGCACAAGAAACCGTCGACCCTCTCCTCCGGCGGGGCCGGGGCAACCGAGTACAGCTCCCAGGTCAGTGCTAGCTGTTGAACCTGACCCTCACCGGGCAACGTGACCCACCCAGGGAAGTGCTGCCGGCAAAGCACACCAAGGACCTGGTTGGGCCTACGGGAACCACGGGGGCGTACCCAGCCCCTGCAGTATGACAAGGCCAACGCATTAGATATTAATTTGAAGGAACATGAAGGCAAAAGGTTAAAAAATAGTAAATGCACTTACTTCAACTCTTTAGGCGCAATCAACCACCTCTGGTCGGGGGTCATCGGCACGGGCGGGAGCTTTGTATAGCCACGCTTGTAGACCTTCTTGCCCTTCTCAACCAGCTCGTCGTCGCTGTAGCTACCATCTGAAAAGGTGTCCTCGCTACCATCCTCCGAGCCACTAGCCTCCGGAGTCTCGTGGGCCGAAGACCCCGTGACCGGAGTCTTCTGGGACGAAGACCCCGTGACTGGAGTCTTCTGGGACGAAGACCCCGTGACCGGAGTCTTCGGAGACAAAGACTTTGGGACCGGACTCACGTGGGGCGAAGGATCGGCGACCCGAGTCTGGTCGGGGGAAGGATCAGCGACCGGAGGCTCATGGACCGGAGTCCGAGACGGGTCCACGTCAGACAGAGCACTCCTGTGGTCGGGTGAATCAGCTGAGGATGGCGGCGAGGAAGGCGTAACAACCTTCCTACCTCTCCCGCTGCCACGTCCACCTCTAGCAGGCTTCTTCGTCCTCCCCCGACCTCTCCCAGCCGAAGAAGAAGCGCCCGCCGCAGTTGTCTGCATACTGTCTAGCAGCGCTCTCCGGAGGGGCTGGGCTGGAATAATGGAACCACCCCTCCCAGTAGCGCTCGCAGGAGGATCGGGGCGCTCTGGACCCTTGCCCACCATCCTGTCAACACCTGCAATGACAAAAAGTAAACGAAATTAGTACAACATAAAAAATTTGGATACCTGACATGAACATAATAATATGTATATAATTTAAGTGTATCATAATAAAAATACACCCGATCAACACAAATATATATGGGGTCGGGGTGTGGTGTCGGGGTGTCGGGGGTCGGGGTCGGGATGTCGTGCCGAGGTGTCGGGTGTCAGGGTGTGGGTCGGGGTGTCGTGCCG
>NC_057805.1:70988812-70989500 GCF_018294505.1 Triticum aestivum
GGTCGGGGTGTGGTGTCAGGGTGTCGGGGGTCGGGGTCGGGGTGTCGTGCCGAGGTGTCGGGGTGTCGGGTGTCGGGAGTCGGGTTGGGGTCTCTTTTTTTCCTTTTCTTCTTCTCTTCTTCTTCTTATCCTCCTCTCCTCTTTCTTCTTCTTCTTCTTCTTCTTCTTCTTCTCCTCCTCCTCCTCTTCTCTTTCTTCTTCTTCTTCTTCTTCTTTTTCTTCTTCTTTCTTCTCCTCCTCCTCCTCCTCTTCTTCTTCTTCTTCTTCTTCTTCTCCTTCTTCTTCTTCTTAAACCTAGCACTAATTAACCTAAAACAAAACAGGAAAAAACTACACCTAAACCTAGCTATTCTTCTTCTCCTCCTCTTCTTCTAATTATTCTTAGTTTTTTTCATGACTAAACATAAACCTAAAACTAAACTAAACCTAAGACCAAACTAAAAGTAATCTAAACTAAACTAAATTAAGAACCAAACTAACAGTAATCTAAACCAAACTAAATCTAAAACAAAACTAAAAGTAATCTAAACTAAAAAACAAAAAACAAAAAAAAGAGGAGAAGAGGGGTGCGGCCGGAGCTCGCCTGCGGCAGGCCCAGGGGCGCCGGGCGCCGGGGTTGCTCGGCGGCGGAAGGGTGTTGGACGGGCGGAGGGGCACCGGGCGGTGGTGGCGACGGGGCCGTGGGGCT
>NC_057805.1:70989510-71037177 GCF_018294505.1 Triticum aestivum
CGGGGCGGCGGGGTGGGGTGGCGGCAGCGTCCGGGCGGCGGCGGTGTTCGACGGCGGCGTTGCGGGCGCGGGCGCGGTTGAGTTGGGGGCGGGGGCGCGGTTGAGTTTGGGAGAGAGGGGAGAGAGAGGGGGTGGGGCCAGAGAGACAGAGAGCGAGCATAGGAGGGGGGAGAAGGCCGTTAGCTGGGCCATTTCTTTGCCGTCCGCCAGCGGACGGCAAAGGTCCAGAAGGCAGATGGCAAAGACCAGTCAGACGGCAAAGAAGCTGACCTAGCCACGCCGTGACCTGTGGGGCCCACCTGGCCCTTTGCCGTCTGCCTTGACGGCAAAGAAAAAGCGGGCGGCAAATAGACTTTTTGCCATCTGGCCATTCTTTGCCGTCCGCTTTGTGGAAGCGGACGACAAAGAGTTGGCAGATGGCAAATTACCAAATTCCAGTAGTGTATTATGAATAAGCATGTTCGCAATGACAATTAGAGATTATAGTTACTTATGCCGTGCTTAATTAGCTAGGAGTTTGTAATGGTTTATCTTGCGTGCCAACATGCTATTAAAATGGTTGTGATGTGGTGTGATAGGGTGGTATCCTCCTTTGAATGATTCAAGTGACTTGACTTGGCACATGTTCACACATGTAGTTGAAACAAATCAACATAGCCTTCACGATATTTATGTTCATGGTGGATTATATCCTACTCATGCTTGCACTCAATGTTTATTAATTTTAATGCATGTTCATGACTGTTGTCGCTCTCTAGCTGGTCGCTTCCCAGTCTTTTTCTAGCCTTCACCTGTACTAAGCGGGAATACTGCTTGTGCATCCAATCCCTTGAACCCCAAAGGTATTCCATATGAGTCCACCATACCTTCCTATATGCGGCATCTACCTGCCGTTCCAAGTAAATTTGTATGTGCCAAACTCTAAACCTTCAAATGAAATTCTGTTTTGTATGCTCGAATAGCTCATGTATCAACTAGGGCTGTCTGTATCTTCCATGCTAGGTGGGTTATTCTCAAGAGGAGTGGACTCCGCTCCTCACTCACGAGAAAATGGCTGGTCACCGGGATGCCCAGTCCCATGCTTTATGCAAATCAAATCGAAATAATTGCAAGAAAAACTCCCCCGGGACTCTTGTTAGTTGGAGGCACTCGTTGTTTCGAGCAAGCCATGGATTGATGCTTGTTGGTGGAGGGGGAGTATAAACTTTACCATTCTGTTTGGGAACTGCCTATAATGTGTGTAGCATGGAAGATATCAAGATCTCTTGGTTGTTATGTTGAAAATGAAAGTATGCCACTCAAAATATTATTTATCTCTATTTCAAAAATCGAGCTTTGGCACCTCTACAAATCCCTGCTTCCCTCTGCGTAGGGCCTATCTATTTACCTTTATGTTGAGTGATAACCCACAAGTATAGGGGATCAATTGTAGCCTCTTTCGATAAGTAAGAGTGTCGGACCCAACGAGGAGCTAAAGGTAGAACAAATATTCCCTCAAGTTCTATCGACCACCGATACAACTCTACGCACGCTTAACGTTCGCTTTACCTAGAACAAGTATGAAACTAGAAGTACTTTGTAGGTGTTGTTGGTAGGTTTGCAAGAAAGTAAAGAGCACGTAAATAAAATCTAGGGGCTGTTTAGATAAAGTCACAACTAAATTAGTTTTAGTAAAGAGCTTTTTGTTACGAGAAAGTTATTTGTCCCTAGGCAACCGATAACTAGACCGGTAATCATTATTGCAATTTTATTTGAGGGAGAGGCATAAGCTAACATACTTTCTCTACTTGGATCATATGCACTTATGATTGGAACTCTAGCAAGCATCCGCAACTACTAAAGATCATTAAGGTAAAACCCAACCATAGCATTAAAGCATCAAGTCCTCTTTATCCCATACGCAACAACCCCCTTACCCGGGTTTGTGTTTCAGTCACTCACGCAACCCACTATAAGCGAATCATGAGCATATTGCAACACCCTACAGCGGGAATCCCTCACGCTTGTGCAACACGGAGAGCACCATAGGACAACACCAATAATAAAACATGTAACTCAAACCAATCACGATCATCAAATAACCCATAGGACAAAACGGATCTACTCAAACATCATAGGATAGCCATACATCATTGAGAAATAATATATAGCGTTGAGCACCATGTTTAAGTAGAGATTACAGCGGGTAAGAGAGAGGTTACACCGCTGCATAGAGGGGGGAAGAGTTGGTGATGATGGCGGTGAAGTTGTTGGTAAAGATTGCAGTGATGATGATGGCCACGGCAGCGTTCCGGCGCCACCGGAAGAGAAGGGGAGAGGGGGCCCCTTCGTCTTCTTCTTCCTTGACCTCCTCCCTAGATGGGAGAAGGGTTTCCCCTCTAGTCCTTGGCCTCCATGGCGTGGGAGGGGCGAGAGACCCTCCGAGATTGGATCTGTCTCTCTGTCTCTCTCTGTTTCTGCGTTCTGGTCTGCTGCCCTTTCACCGTTTCGTGTATATATGGAGATCCGTAACTCCGATTGGATTGAAACCTTCGCCCAGATTTTTTTTCCAAAAATTAGCTTTCTTGCGGCCGAAGAAGGGCATCAACCGCCTTACGGGTGGACCACGAGGGTCAGGGGCGCGCCCAGGGGGGTGGGGTGCACCCCCTGCCTCGTGGCCACCTCGGGCACCGTCTCGCGTTGATTCTTCTTCCGGAATTTTCCAAATATTCCAAAAATATTCTCCGTCCGTTTTTATTCCGTTTGTATGGGGTTTCTGCGAAACATAAAACATGCAACAAACATGAACTGGCACTGGGCACTGGATCAATATGTTAGTCCCAAAAATAGTATAAAAAGTTGCCAAAAGTATATGGAAGTTGTATAATATTGGCATGGAATAATAAAAAAATATACATATGACGGAGACGTATCAGCATCCCCAAGCTTAATTCCTGCTCGTCCTCGAGTAGGTAAATGATAAAAAAGATAATTTTTGATGTGGAATGCTACCTAGCATAATCTTGATCATGTATCTAATCATGGCGTGAATATTAAGACACGAGTGATTCAAAGCAATAGTCTATCTTTTGACATAAAAACAATAATACTTCAAGCATACCAACCAAGCAATTATGTCTTATTGAAATAACATAGCCAAAGAAAGCTCATCCCTACAAAATCATATAGTCTGGCTATGCTCCATCTTCACCACACAAAATATTCACATCATGCACAACCCCGATGACAAGCCAAGCAATTGGTTCATACTTTTTAACGCGCTTCAGCTTTTTCAACCCTCACGCAATACATGAGCGCAAGCCATGGACATAGCACTATAGGTGGAATAGAATATGATGATGGGGTTTATGTGGAGAAGACAAAAAGGAGAAAGTCTCACATCGACGCGGCTAATCAACGGGCTATGGAGATGCCCATCAATTGATGTCAATGTGAGGAGTAGGGAGTGCCATGCAACGGATGCACTAGAGCTATAAGTATATGAAAGCTCAAACTGAAACTAAGTGGGTGTGCATCCAACTCATGAAGACCTAGGGCATTTGAGGAAGCCCATTGTTGGAATATACAAGCCAAGTTCTATAATGAAAATTCCCACTAGCATATGAAAGTGATAACTCAAGAGACTCTCTATATGAAGAACATGGTGCTACTTTGAAGCACAAGTGTGGTAAAAGGATAGTAACATTGCCCCTTCTCTCTTTTTTCTTCTTTTTTTTCTCTTTTTTGGGCCTTATCTTTTTTTGGCCTTTCTCTTTTTTATTATTATTTTTTTCGTCCGGAGTCTCATCCCGACTTGTGGGGGAATCATAGTCTCCATCATCCTTTCCTCACTGGGGCAATGCTCTAATAATGATGATCATCACACTTTTATTTACTTACAACTCAATATTACAACTCGATATCTAGAACAAAGATATGACTCTATATGAATGCCTCCGGCGGTGTACTGGGATGTGCAATGATCTAGCGTAGCAAAGATATCAAAAAAGGACAAGCCATGAAAATATCATGCTAGCTATCTTACGATCATGCAAAGCAATATGACAATGAATGCTCGAGTCATGTATATGATGATGATGGAAGTTGCATGGCAATATATCTCGGAATGGCTATGGAAATGGCATGATAGGTAGGTATGGTGGCTGTTTTGAGGAAGATATAATGAGGTTTATGTGTGATAGAGCGTATCGTATCACGGGGTTTGGATGCACCGGCGAAGTTTGCACCAACTCTCGAGGTAAGAAAGGGCAATGCACGGTACCGAAGAGGCTAGCAATGATGGAAGGGTGAGAGTGCGTATAATCCATGGACTCACATTAGTCATAAAGAACTCATATACTTATTGCAAAAGTTTAATAGCCCTCGAAGCAAAGTACTACTACGCATGCCCCTAGGGGGATATATTGGTAGGAAAACACCATCGCTCGTCCCCGACCGCCACTCATAAGGAAAGCAATGAAAGAACACCTCATGCTCCGACTTCGTTACATAACGGTTCACCATACGTGCATGCTACGGGACTTGCAAACCTCAACACAAGTATTTCTCAATTTCACAATTACTCAACTAGCATGACTCTAATATCACCACCTTTATATCGCAAAACTATTGCAAGGAATCAAACATATCATATTCAGCGATCTACAAGTTTATGTAGGATTTTATGACTAACCATGTGAATGACCAGTTCCTGTCAACTCTCTAAATAGATATAAGTGAAGCAGGAGAGTTTCATTCTTTCTACAAAAGATATGCCCACGCTCTAACAAATATAAGTGAAGCAAAAGAGCATTCTACAAATGGCGGTTTTCTATGTGAAGAGAAACAGGCTATCCAAACTTCAAATGATATAAGTGAAGCACATGAAGCATTCTATAAAGCCATACTCAAAAGATTTAAGTGAAGTGCAATCAGCATTCTATAAATCAACCAAGGACTATCTCATACCAACATGGTGCATAAAACAAAAATGAAAATTAAATGCAAAAGACACTCCAAGATTTGCACATATCATATGAATGAAACGAATCTGAAAACATACCGATACTTGTTGAAGAAAGAGGGGATGCCTTCCGGGGCATCCCCAAGCTTAGATGCTTGAGTCTCCTTGAATATTTACTTGGGGTGCATCGGGCATCCCCAAGCTTGAGCTCTTTCCTCTCTTCCTTCTTCTCACATCGAGACCTTCTCGATCATCGAACACTTCATCCACGCAAAACTTCAACAGAAAACTCGGTAAGATCCGTTAGTATAATAAAGCAAATCACTACTCTAAGTACTGTTGCAAACCAATTCATATTTTGTTTTTGCATTGTGTCTACTGTAATATAACTTTTTCATGGCTTAATCCACTGATATAAATTGATAGTTTCATCAAAACAAGCAAACTATGCATCAAAAACAGAATCTGTCTAAAACAGAACAGTCTGTAATAATATGAACATTCACCATACTTCTGATACTTGAAAAAATTCTGCCAAAATTAGGAAAAATAAAAAATTGTATAGAAAGACAGTGGAAAAAGAATCAGAACCGTTTGACGTTCCAGTAAAAAACTAAAAATCGCACACTACAGCCAAAGTTTCTGTCCTGCACCGTATAAACCAACAAGCATTGTAAACAGCCTAAAGGCAAACCTTGGCACATTATTTTTATAATACAATGGAATTGTACAAGGGGATAATTATTTTTGTTGAAAAGTTTCTGTAATCAAGATTCACAAAGTTTCCGTGAGCATGAACAAAGTTCAAGGCTAGCTCCCACTTCAACAATGCTTGTCTCTCTCACTTTCACTTTCCTTTTTGAAAAAGTTTTGGGTTCTGTTGGGGATATTACCACTGGGCGTAAACCGGCCAGGAGAGGCCGGGTTAACTTCATAATTAGTTCATCTATATCTGAAGCCCATGAAGACAGACGGTGACGCATCATGAAGGCCCAGGGCCCAAAGCCGGTTTAAGGCATGTAGACACGAACCGGTATTGAGATGTGAACTTGTGTTGTAAGATATGTGTAGCAGAGACCGAGTCGGACACGATTATGAGCCGGCCTCGGAGTCTGTAAACCGATGGGCATCAACCCATGTATATAAGGGGATGACCCGGCGGCGGTTCAGGGAAAACAGACAACAACTCGAGACTCAGGCAAAGCGTTTTTGCTCCCTGGTCATCGAAACCCCATCAATTCCATCACAACTAGACGTAGGCTTTTACCTTCATCGAAGGGGCCGAACTAGTATAAAACTCTCTTGCGTCCCTTGTCCGCTTTAACCCCTTCAAGCTAACCCGTAGCGATGGCTCCACGACTAAGTCCTTTCTCTAGGACAGCTGCCGTGACAAAACCACGACAGTTGGCGCCCACCGTGGTGATATCGCACGATGGTTTCAAGTTCTTGGAGGGCAACTTCGAAGGACTCAAGGGTTACGCTATGGGCCGGATGACCAAGAGTCGTCGTGGAAAGCTCTACATCGACGATGCAGGCTGGGGCCCCGAGGCCGGCTCAATCGAGTACGGGTACCGGGTCCCCTTTGGTAGCATACACGTTTTCATTGGCAAGATCGGCGAACCGGGCCCTGAGCCGGACATCTGCACCGACCTCATCAAAATGGCTCAGCGTGCGAGATCTGCCCGGGTCAAGCCTGTCATGAAGCGTGCCTTCACGGGAGTCATCCATGGAGGGGAATCTGAGGATAGATCGGAATCTGGTGGTGAGACTGTCGTTTATTCCGGCGACGAGTCATCGACTGGAGAGACCGAGTCGTTATATCAGTTACAAGATGGCCGGATTGGGGGCTATTCCGATGGCGACAGTATTCCGGACCCCTCTGATCTGCCAAGCCGGGTGGCGATCTTCATGGCCGGCACACAACCAGCGCTCCACTCTTCGACCGCAGCGGCGTTGATTTCCGAATCAGCAGCGGCGGCAGCGGCTGGGGCAGGAGGCCCTGTGCGCCTGCCGGCTCAGGTTTTATCTGATTTGTTTGACATGTTGGCAACGCTGATGGTGGAGGTTAACCCGGCGGATCAGGATACACACAATGCGGAAATCGCGAAAGTGAAAGATCAGATCACCCAGGCAAAAGCCGACTTAGCAGCTGAGGATACCAGGATAGCCGCGGAGCGGGCCGCTTTGGATGCACAAGCTTATCGGATTATGCTGGATCAGAGTGCGTCGAACGAAGTCCTGAAGAGGAGGCACCGATCTCGCCTGCCGCTGGTTTATGAGGCTAGAAATCTCTTTAACACCCCAGGAGCAGGAACCAGTAATCCGCCGGTGGTAAACCGGGCAGAGGCACCCAGAGCAGGGGCGCCGGTTCAGCCACGTTTGGTGGATCCGCCTCGTCAGAACAACGTTGTGGTACCTCATGTCCCCACACCACCGGTTCATTATTCTAACCCAATGGACAACATTGTCGCTGCCGCTTCACGGCTGGCGGCCATCCCGATCGAAGGCGATTCTCCAGCAGCGGTCGAGATGCGTCGGGTTAAGGAGCTTCTTCAGACAGCCTTGATTCAACAAGAGGCTTATTCATATAGTCGCGATCGGGTTCATTCCACTCCCCGTCCAAGCTGGAGTTACAGCAGGCGTATGGATGAACCGGCAGTATCAAGCAATGCGCGGAACCGTGATCCGCCCCGTGGCCATAACCCGGCGGGTGGTGCCAGCGATGCTCAGGAGGTGGTGGACCGGGCTCGGGCATGCAGAGAGGCCGAGTTAGCGGTGCAGCACGAGGCCCGTCAGCTTACTCCGGTTCGTCCAACCACATCGGTGGAACCAGGAGTTACCTCTAGTTCCTTGGGAGTCCCATGTCTTGTCCCAGCGTTGCGCAATGTGCGCCTGCCCAAGGATTTCAAGGGCCCGCGCAAGGTGCCGAATTACACCGCCGATTTGTCCCCTGAAACATGGGTTGAAAGCTACGAGATGGCCATGGATATGCTGGACGTGGATGATGCGGCATGTGCGAAGTACTTCACCATGATGCTAGAAGGAACGGCCCGCACTTGGCTAAAGAGCTTACCGGCTAATTCTATCAGGTCATGGGCTGAGTTGAGAGCCCGGTTTATTCAGAATTTCAAGGATACATGCAAGCAGCCCATGTCAATTGTGGACCTAGCTGCCTGTGTCCAGGAGGAAGGAGAGTCAACAACCCATTGGGTGCGCCGGGTGTCGGAGATTTTGCATTCATCAGACCGCATCAACGCTGACACCACAGTTTTAACATTGGAAGGCAATTGCCGGTTTGAACCATTGAAGTTGAAGTTTGGACGGCTTAAACGTCATTGTAATGACATGGGAACCCTCATGGCTGCACTAGTGAAGTATGCCGACTCTGATAGTACCAAGGATCCCGAGTCTGACGATGATAAGACAGGGAAGGGAAAGAAGAGCGGCAACGCCAAGGGGCAGCACCACAACCCGGCGGGTCATGGAAATGGCGGCAAGCGTAAAGCGGACCACGGTTTAGACTTTGTGGCTAACACTAATACACATGACAAGGGCCAGCGGCGTAAGGGTAAACCGCCCCGGCGCAATGGAATGCCAAATCCTAACCCGGACCGTTTGTCGTATCTGTCAAACCAGCCCTGTCCAAAGCATGGGACGAAGGAGGAACCATCCACACACCTCTGGAAAGATTGTTACATCATGCAAGAGTTCAAAAATTCTGACTCTTTCCGGTATGATCATGGATTAGGAGGCGGTTCAGGCGGAGGAAATTCCGGTTCAGGGTTCCATGGCAATCAGGGTGGACATAACAATCAAAGTAATCAAGGTAACCAAGGTGGCTATAATCATCAGGGCAATCAGCAGCAGCAGCAGTCGGGTTACCAGAGAAACCCGAAGCAGTTGAATAGCAGACAGTATCATGTCTTCACCACTAGCTTGGACAAGCGCGATCAGAAGCTTCAAAAAAGGGTGGTGAATGCCGTTGAACCGGCGGTGCCCCGTTATTTGCGCTGGTCCGAGCAGCCCATTGTGTGGAGTAGAGACGATCATCCACCCCGGTTGACAATCCGGGTCATCTGGCTCTGGTGGTGGCACCTCAGGTGGGAGGTTATAAGTTCACCAAGGTACTCATGGATGGAGGGAGTAGTATCAATATCCTTTATTATGAAACTTTCCGTCGCATGGGGCTAACAGATAAAAATCTTAAACCGTCCAATACGGTGTTCCATGGTGTGGTGCCTGGTAAGTCGGCATATACTGTTGGTAAGATAGCTCTAGAGGTGGCTTTTGGAGATGAGCATGACTCGAGATCAGAAACCTTGACCTTTGAAGTGGTGAAAATCAGAAGCCCGTATCATGCCCTATTTGGACGGCCAGCTTATGCTAAGTTTATGGCACGACCTTGTTATGTCTATCTACAGCTCAAGATGCCGGGTCACAAGGGAACTATAACCATGCATGGAAGCCGCAAGATTGCTCTGGAGTGTGAGGAAGGTGATGCGGCTTATGCTGAGTCGGTTTGTGCAACAGAGGAGTTGAAGTTTTACAAAGACAATGTTGATTCGGCAGATATGACTTCGTTGAAGAAACCAACTACGGAGCATGATCCGGCCCTGAAGTTTAAATCGGCTGATGAGACTAAACTTGTTGACTTCGTGCCTGGCGATTCGTCCAAGCAGTTTAGCATCAGCGCTAACTTGGATCCGAAATAGGAAAGCGCGCTCATCGAGTTCATCCGTGAGAATCGGGACATCTTTGCATGGAAGCCTTCTAACATGCCTGGTGTACCGAGAGAACTCGCTGAGCACACTCTCAATGTTGATCCTAAGTATAAACCGGTCAAGCAGTTTCTCCGCCGGTTCAATGAAGAAAGACGCAAAGCTATTGGAGAAGAAGTAGCCAGGCTCTTGGCGGCTGGATTTATCATTGAAGTATTCCATCCTGAGTGGTTGGCTAATCCGGTGCTAGTCCTCAAGAAGAATGGCACTTGGCGTATGTGTGTGGACTACACAGATCTCAACAAAGCCTGTCCAGCAGATCCTTTTGCCCTCCCCCGTATTGATCAAATTATTGATGCTACGGCGGGTTGTGAGCGTTTAAGTTTTTTGGATGCATATTCTGGTTATCATCAGATCAAAATGGCAGTTAAGGACCAGGAGAAGACAGCCTTCATAACTCCCTTTGGAGCCTTCTGCTATGTGTCCATGCCCTTTGGGCTTAAGAGTGCATCAACGGTGTGTACAAAATTGTCTTCATAAACAGATCGGTCGCAATGTTCATGCCTATGTGGATGATATTGTGGTAAAATCAAGGAAGAAGGAGACATTGATTGATGACTTGAGGGAAACCTTTGATAACCTGCGGGTTTATAAAATGATGCTTAATCCGGCCAAATGTGTATTTGGTGTACCTACAGGGAAGCTCTTGGGCTTTTTGGTGTCTAACAGGGGCATTGAAGCTAATCCGGAAAAGATCAAAGCCATCACCTCCTTGGCTAAACCGAAGTGTATCAATGATGTTCAACGCCTGGCAGGCCGGATTGCCGCGTTGAGCCGCTTTGTCAGTCGCCTCGGGGAGAAGGCCATCCCTTTTGTATCAGATGCTGAAGAAAACGGATAACTTCGTCTGGAGTGACGCCGCTAATGAAGCATTTGAGGACTTAAAGCGGCAGCTAGCTAATCCGCCGGTTCTCGCTGCTCCGGTTGACAAAGAGCCATTGTTGCTATATGTGGCAGCTAATGCTCGGGCTGTTAGTGTGGCTATTGTGGTGGAGCGCAAGGAGGCAGGAAAGGAATATACGGTTCAGCGGCCGGTTTACTATATTAGTGAGGTACTCATTGAATCCAAGCAGAGGTACCCGCATTGGCAAAAATTGGTGTATGGGGTTTTCATGGCAAGCCGGAAGCTTAAGCAGTATTTCCAAGGTCATCCCATCACGGTGGTCAGCTCTGCTCCTTTGGGGGATATAATCCAGAATAGGGAGGCAACTGGTCGGATTGCTAAGTGGGCTATCGAGCTCGGGCCTCACGGGTTGAAATACATACCCCGAACGGCGATCAAATCTCAGGCACTTGTGGACTTCATCAATGTTTGGACAGAATTACAAGCACCAGAAGAGAAGCCGGATCACACTTATTGGACTATTCATTTTGATGGGTCCAGGCAATTGGAGGGCTCGGGGGCTGGAGTCGTGTTAACTTCCCCACGAGGTGATAAGTTTTGTTATGTTCTCCGTTTAATGTTCCCTTGCACTAATAATGCAGCTGAATATGAGGCCTTACTCCATGGTCTTCGGATGGCTAAGGAGATGAATCTCAGCCGAGTTAAATGCTTCGGTGACTCGGATCTGGTGGCTCAACAAGTGTCTGGCACTTGGGATTCCAAGGACCCACTAATGGCAGCATATCGTCGTGAGGTGGATATTGTTGCAGGTCACTTCAAAGGTTATCAGGTGGATCATGTGGACCGACGGAAGAATGAAGAGGCAGACGCTTTAAGCCGCCTGGGTTCCCAACGTAAACCGGTTCCACCTAATGTATTCTTGGATATTTTGCATAATCCGTCCGTCAAGCTCCTTGGTGAAGAGGATTTGGCTGTTCCTGATACGGAGGCTCAGTTGGTGGCAGCTCTACATGTTCGGATTGGACGGTTCCGTATCTGGTGTATATAAACCGGGGTGAGTTACCAGAGGATGAAACTTTGGCCAGACAGATAACCCAACGGTCCAAGTCCATGACTATTATCAATGGAGAGTTACATCATTGCAGTGTGACAGGGGCGTTTCAACGCTGTGTATCTTCTGAGGAAGGCCGTGAAATTTTGCGTGAGATCCACGAAGGAGATTGTGGGCACCACGCCGGTTCAAAATCTTTGGTGGCCAAGGCGTTTCGTCACGGTTTCTATTGGTTGACAGCTCATGCTGATGCCGAGGACTTGGTTAAAAGATGTGATGGCTGTCAGAAATTCTCACGGCGTGCTCACGTACCAGCTCAAGAATTGAGGATGATTCCAATCACCTGTTTGCAACTTGGGGGCTGGATATGGTTGGGCCTTTCAAGAGGTCCAAGGACAAGAAGACCCACCTTTTGGTGGCGGTTGATAAGTTCACAAAATGGGTAGAGGCAGAGCCAGTTAGTAAGTGTGACGCGGCCACGGCGGTTCAATTCATCAAAAAGGTGATTTTCCGGTTTGGCTTTCCACACAGCATTATAACAGACAATGGTACCAATCTGTCAAAGGGTGCCATGAAGGAGTTCTGTCAACGTGAGCACATCCGGCTTGACGTGTCATCAGTGGCTCACCCCCAGTCCAATGGTCAAGCGGAGAGGGCCAATCAAGAGATCTTGAGAGGCATCAAACCCCGGCTTATGGTTCCTTTGCAACGGACGCTGGGTTGTTGGGTTGAGGAGTTACCTTTAGTGTTATGGAGCATCAATACCACACCCAACAGATCGACAGGCTACACGCCGTTCTTCATGGTTTATGGAGCGGAAGCGGTTCTTCCTAGTGACATCCGTCATGACTCGCCTCGTGTAGCGGCATATGTTGAAGCGGATAACGAGAAGGCACGACAGGAAGCTCTTGACCTGTTAGATGAGGAGCGTGACATGGCGGCAGCCCATTCGGCGATTTATCAGCAAGACCTGCGTCGTTATCATAGCCGCCGGGTTAGAACCAGAACCTTTCAAGAAGGAGATTTGGTGCTTCGACTCATCCAAGATCAGACAGATATGCACAAGCTATCCCCCCCTTGGGAAGGACCTTTTGTGGTCAGCAAGGATCTGCACAATGGGTCGTACTACCTAATCGATGTTCGAGAGCACAAAGACTCACGTAAATCAGAGGAGGAGACCAACCGGCCATGGAATATTGCTCATCTTTGGCCCTACTATACTTGAGCTACATGCTCTGCTTATGTACATATTATGACATTGTATATATTGTGATCAATATAATAAACCGGAACCTCAGCTAAAGCGGGGTATCTGTTGTTTTCTTACATCACGTGTGGTTACATGGAGCTTACAAAGCGGCGCCGGTTAACCCCTTGATTTAGCTTCTTAAAGCTTGATATCAGATCACTTGGGGGCTTGGTCGTATCCGAACCATAGCTACACCTCTTGATCGGCGCAATGCCACAGCATCACTTGGGGGCTTGGTCGTATCCGAACCATAGCCCCGCCTCTTGATCGGCGCAATGCCACAACATCACTTGGGGGCTTGGTCGTATCCGAACCATAGCCACGCCTCTTGATCGGCGTAATGCCACAGCATCACTTGGGAGCATGGTCGAACCCGAACCATGGCTACGCCTCTTGATCGGCGTAAAGCCACAACATCACTTGGGGTCTTGGTCGAACCCGAACCATAGCAATGCCTTTTGATCGGGGTAATGCCACAGCATCACTTGGGGGCTTGGTCGAACCCGAACCATAGCAACACCTCTTGATCAAATTTGGGGCCTGGCAGCCCGTGAAATGCCTCGACTATGACGGTTTTATTTTCCTTTTGCTAAGTTTCTTTTTCTTTTGCTAAGATTTGTGATGTTTTTCAAACCAGTGTTTATCAACCCGGTTGGGCTGTCAACTACAAGTTGTTAGTACATGACCAAATTATAATCCAGAGAATATCAGCCCGGTCTGATTTTGACTCATAGTCACCAATATGGAATAAGCCTGTGTTTATCACAACCCGGAACGATTTTGTTGTAAACCGGCATTATATAACAGGAGATACTTTTGCTCCGGATTAAGGTTATTACCTTCATTACAAGGTTGGTCAGCCAACACTATGCCTAAAGGTCGCAGGTATCATATATTTCCATACTTGGTTATCTTTTACAACCTTGGTTATAAAAGCTTGGGCATATATATAGTTGGGTATCATGACCCGCCCGGTGGTAAACCGCCAGGGCGCTTTAAGCTTTTTATCTGCAGGAACAACTGGAATAAATAGCTATGGCTTATGAACATCATATCTCAAGCATGGCGGATTAACATGCATCAGTTGCAGATAAATATGCACGAAGGCATAACAGACCAAGTGTTTTAACTAGCCTATTACAAGGCGTTTCAGTGCCCAAAGGAATAATTGTTTCTCAATAAACATTGCAGTATGGAAGATTAAACCGGCCCCCGGGTTATGATCACTGAGCAGCTTGACCTGACGGCTGCGGGTCATCTTGCACCGGTTCTTCTTCTTCGTCCCTACCCAGCGGCTGAAAGTCAACAATTGTCCAGTCGATCCCAGTTAAAGCTTGGAACACAGCTTTGTCGCTTATAAGGGTGGACGGTTCAATATCAGGGGCATAAGTGTGCTTACGGATTGGAGGGATCAGGTTTTGAGCCTCAGGAGCTGGTGCAGCAACCCGCTTGTTATTGATATCATAACTCGCCTGATAATGTGAAAGATCAGCCTCTTTAGCAAGTTGACAAGCCAGTGGACGTACTTCCCGGTTTATGGCGCGGAGATCTTCAGTGCCAAATTCTGATCTGTCTTCTTTCAAGCTTGGGTAGCCTTTAGCCACGTCCGTTGGGTCAAGATCAGGCACCCATGCTTTTGCCCGGGTCAGCGCGGTCAGAGCGCCAGCCCTTGCAACAGACCTCTTCAGCTCTTCTACCAGGGCAGGCAGCATAGATAGCCTGTCTAGGGTATCTTTGATTAACGTCGGGGGCGGTTTATTGTGAGAAGCGGTGCAGATAATTCGTTGAGCACCGGTATACAGTTGTTCTATCAGCGTATAGGCAGCCTTCAGCTTCTTCTGAACATCAGAGCCCAGATGACTAATGTGAGTTCCTGCATCATTGCAAACATCAGTAAACTGGCAACGCATGGGAAGATATGTTGACAGTATTAAAGACAAGATGCTTACCAAACACAGCAGCGGTCATAGCATGCACTTGCCGCTTTACACCAGTCAGCTCGTCAACCACCGGTTTAAGAGCGGCTTCTGCGTTTTCAGCCCTTTTCATCAAAGCGGCTTTTTCAGTCTCCCAATCCGCCCGCTCTTTGTTGAAACCTTCTTTCAGTTTCTCCATAGTGCCTAGAGCGCGGCTCAACTCTTCCTTCGCTTTGGAGGCTTCAGCTTGCTGGGTTTTGATGTTCTCTTGTAGATCAGCGTTTTGGCGTTCCTTCTTGCTCAGCTCCACCTGTAAAGAGATAGATACATAATGAGTTGACAATACATATTTGAAGTACCAAGCACATAACAAGTTATGCCCTTAGTACTTGGGGGCTAATGCATATTTGCTTTTACTCAGAAAATTTTACAAGTCCCAAGCACAATACAAGTATTAAGCTTGGCACTTGGGGGCTAATGTGTGTTTGCTCAAAAAGCTGTTGATACGGGAATTCTTCTACAGTCCCGGTTCATCTTTATAAAGTTAAACCGGCCCTTGGGGACTATACTGGCGAAAGAGCAGTATGGCAAATTTTAAGGAACCGGTTCATCTTAACAAGGTAATCCGGTCCCTGGAGGCTAAATAGGCAAAGTTAAGTTATGACAAAAGTCCCGGTTTAGATTGGTATCATAAACCGTCACTTGGGAGCTACTACGAGTCGATGAACTGCAATTGGACAAAGGAGAAAAACAGTAGTTACCTCATATCGCTCCTTCATCAAGTTTACCAAACTAGCTTCATAGTCACGGCTGGTATACAGACGGTTCAAGAAGCCAGAGTGAATATCTTGAACATTGAGGTGGGCGAAGCTTGATAAATCGGCATTCCATTTGCCTTTGCCAATAGCAGAGAGATCATCCTTGGCAGTATGCTTTGACAAAGCTACAGGGTTGCCTGAAGTGGAGTGGCCAGTGCCAGTAATCATAACGTCATCATCTTGTTCATCGGCAGCTCTTGCCGGAGTTAGCGGTTTATCAGTGTCCTTCGCTGGACTGACCGGTTTGTCACCAGTTCGGACATGGCTGGTTGGCCGGTCTGCATGACTTGTAGTATCAACTTGCACTTGTTCAGCAAGGAAATCATGGTCTTGAAGCGGCGGATCGTGAAGCATGGCGCCAGCATCGGTTTCTTCCAGATCTGGAGTTGTTTCTGGTTCAGCAGCTACATTATCATCAGCCGGTTTGTTCAACCGAGCTTTCTTGCTGGGTCTTGGCTTGGCGCTGCGAAAAGATAAGACATAAGGATCAGTACAGTATGAAAAGATAACATATCAAGAATAAAGACATGTGCATAACTCACCCAGGAACTGTTTTGAGGGGTGGAAGCTGTGTGGCCGAAGACTCGCCAGAGGATGAGTGAGAAGTACCCTGATAATTTGAATCAGACGGGTTAAGAGGCTGGCGAAAACAACCTGCTTTTGGGCATGAAGTATCAATGGGGTAAGAGTCCTCTGATCGGCGTTTCCGAACCGGACTGTTCGATAAACCGGCGGAGGTAACTACCTGGCCGCTGTGCCGGGTTGTACGGCAAGCTTCGTGCTGCTGCGTCTTCAAAAGAAAGCTTGGGTCCAAATAAGCAAGAGGGTGAGAAACTTTTACTTTCCGGTTTGCTTGACGGATTTTTGATGTTGGTAGAGGATCTGAATCGGAGGAAAGAATAGTTACCTCTACGTCCTCAGCATGACTGCCTTCAGCGTCGTCCTGATAATAATCATTGTCAATGAGATGTACGAAAAATGAACCAAGAGAGTCAAGTTCTACCTCTGATTCCGGATTACGCACATTGTCATCAGCTGGTAGATCGAAGGATGCAGAGGTCCTTCTCTTGGCAGGTTTCTTAACAACCTTGGTCTTTGGACGAACTGGCTTGACCGGTTTGTCTTGCGGTTTTGCCGGTTTATCTTGTGATGGTTTCTTGTTCCAGAACGGATCATCACCCTGTCAGAAAATAATCACACTCTCAGAGAATATTTGGACAGAAGCAAATTCAGATACAAAGGATTGTATGATTCTTACAGCTGGTGGTTTGTTGAAGGTGCAGAAAGGGAGTAGTCCGATTTGGGCACAGACGGCCTCCGGTTCGTTCAGTATTTTCTTTACAGCCTCAGTGACTTCTTCGTCTGTAAGCTGAATATCAATGTGCCGCTGAGCATCCTTCAGACTACCCGTGTATTCACACATCAAACCGGGGCGCCGGCTTAAGGGCAGAATGCTCCAGCTTATCCAGCAACGAGCAAGATCAACTCCTGTCAAACCGTTCGCCATGAAGGCTCTAAGCTTTGATAGTTGGGGAGCATAGTTGGCCCGTTCTCTTGCAGTCAACCTCTGAGGAAACGGGTGTGTGTTGCTCAGGCGTTCAGGGCGGTAACCTGGCAGGGGTTTTCATCAGATGGAGAGGTATCCATGCAGTAAAACCAAGTTTGGTTCCACTCTTTGGGGTGACTGTGGAGTTTGGGATGGGGAAAGGTGACTTCTTTCCTCTTCTGAACCACCATTCCGCCCAGTTCCGTATTGGGTCCATCTGAGAACTCGGTGCGACGGTTTAAATGAAAGAAATCCCTAAGCAGTTCGACTGTAGGTTCCTCTTGCAGATAAGCTTCACAGAATACTTGGAAATGGCAGATGTTGGTAACAGAGTTGGGACCGATGTCTTGAGGGCGCAGCTGAAAATTGGCTAGCACATCTCGGAAATTTTTTGAACCGGGAGGGCTAAAACCTCGTCCAAGATGATCAGCAAACACGACTACTTCTCCATCCTTGGGTGTAGGAGGATTTTCTGGGCCAGGGACCCTCCAGTGGATGACATCTTTCTTGGCTAAGGCGCTCGTTATAACAAGGTTGTTTAATTGCTCCTCGGTTACTCGAGAGGGAGCCCAATTGCACTCATAAACTTGTTTAGCCATAACAAGGAAAATCTGAAACATGAGTATTACCGGTTTAAGATTTACAGTGGACAACTATACAGTGGTATGAGGATACTAGCATATTGGTAAACTGGAGTCTGGCAATGGAACGGTGTAATGCATTGGCGGTTCAACAGGGGACTAATGGTATCTACCGGGTCATCATTTTTTCTGTGAGGTTAAACCGGCCAATCTGGTATTCAAAGGGTGTAAGAGAAGGAAGAAACAAGTTTCACATCTTGCTATGGTAATTTCAGATCTACCGCGCGTAGGAAAAACAAAATATATTCTGACCTAAATTCCAGTGTACTGAAGGTTCACCAAGATGAGATGAGTTGGATATCAAACAGGTGCTGAAACTGCTAAAGCACGAGATCTATGTGGTTTAAACTACTACCGCACGAGACCTATGTGGATTTTTGGATCTAACCCATGGATATAAATAAGGGAAAAGAAGGGCGGCGACGAACACCGATGAACGACAGAAACCCTAAGTGCAGATCTATGGTAAGAGAAAGGGGAGACTTACGGATGCTGTTGAGCAGCGGCGGCGCGCGGAGGAGCTCTGGTACGTTCAGGTCGATGCAGCGGCCAAGGTTGGTGCAGCAGTCAAAGGTTGACGGCGGCGGCTGAGGTCGAAGGTTCGGGCGTCGCGAGGATGAAGATGAAGCGAATAGGCACGAGGGGGAAACTAGAAAGACCCCCTGGCCCTATTTATAAGGAGATAAAACGACATATGCGAAAATCGAGGAGCCGGATTTTTGGACATAAGGTGATGCTGTCGCCTCGATTGTCGGAGGCTCGTTAAATGACAGGTGACGTCACAGCGGTTTACCAAGATCCTAGAAGATGATGTCATGGCGGTTTACAAGACTGTGTGAAGATGTTGAAGAAGAAATTTTCTCAAGTATTGAGGATTGACATGAATCAGTTCAAATCAATCTGGGGCCTAATGTTGGGGATATTACCACTGGGCGTAAACCGGCCAGGAGAGGCCGGGTTAACTTCATAAGTAGTTCATCTGTATCTGAAGCCCATGAAGACAGACGGTGATGCATCATGAAGGCCCAGGGCCCAAAGCCGGTTTAAGGCATGTAGACACGAACCAGTATTGAGATGTAAACTTGTGTTGTAAGATATGCGTAGCAGAGACCGAGCCGGACACGATTATGAGCCGGCCTCGGAGTCTGTAAACCGACGGGCATCAACCCATGTATATAAGGGGACGACCCGGCGGCGGTTCAGGGAAAACAGACAACAACTCGAGACTCAGGCAAAGCGTTTTCGCTCCCTGATCATCGAAACCCCATCAATTCCATCACAACTAGACGTAGGCTTTTACCTTCATCGAAGGGGCCGAACTAGTATAAAACTCTCTTGCGTCCCTTGTCCGCTTTAACCCCTTCAAGCTAACCCGTAGCGATGGCTCCACGACTAAGTCCTTTCTCTAGGGCATCTGTCGTGACAAAACCATGACAGGTTCCCCTCTTTATTTTTTTGTTTTTAAACTTTATAAAAGCACACAACAGAAATAAATGACTCTCTAAAACTTCCGGGTTGTCTCCCTGGCAGCGCTTTCTTTAAAGCCATTAAGCTAGGCATATAGTGCTCAAGTAGTGAATCCACCCGGATCCCAAGGTATATCAAAGCCAATTTTAACTAGCAATGATTTGGAATTTAGTAGTGAGCACAAAGCAACATATATTATGCAACAACGAAGTCTAACTCTCTTCCTATGCATCGGCATGTCATAAAGGAACAATTCATGCACACAAATTAAAGGCCAATGCATAGTATAAACAGTTTCTTGCAATTTTATCGTGTTGGAAACATAGAGAGGTGGAGATATAGTTCCTCTCTCATAATAATTGCAAGTAGGAGCAGCAAGCACATGCATATTATATTCATCAAAATCATCATGTGCAACGGTAAAAGGCAACCCATCAATGTAATCCTTAATAAGTGCAAACTTCTCCGATATAGTGTAGTTGGGAGAATTCAAAAAGATAATAGGACTATCATGTGTGGGTGCAATAGCAACAATTTCATGTTTAACATAAGGAACTATAGCAAGTTCATCTCCATAAGCATCGTTCATATTGGCATCTTGGCCACAAGCATAGCAAGCATCATCAAAAAGGGATATTTCAAGAGAATCAACGGGATCATAGCAATCATCATAGCATTCATCCTTCGGTAAGCACGAAGGGAAATTAAATAATGTATGAGTTGAAGAGTTACTCTCATTAGAAGGTGGGCACGGGTGATCAATCCGCTCTTCCTCCTTTTGTTCTTCACTCTCCTCCTCATCTTTTTCATCCAATGAGCTCACAGTTTCATCAATTTCTTCTTCCATAGATTCATGCAAAATATTATTCTCTTCTTGGACAGCGGAGACTTTCTCAATAAATGCATTAATATCGGAATTGAATTCATAATTCTCATAGCAATACTTAAGGATAGCTAAATTTTCAGGTCTGTAAACAGCATCATAATGATTTTCAAACTCTTTGAACATAGATTCAATTTCATAAGCACCCATAAAAGCAACAAATTGTTCTATTTGTTCCACATCATAGTAATCATATATACCTCTAGCATAAGAAGCCAAGGTTTCATTATCATTAAATTGGCATGAAAAGGGAAGGTGTGGAGCCTTCATCCTAGAGCAACAAGTATAATCATAACTTAAGCATACTTGCCGAGCATACCACTTCAACATATAAATTTGATCCCATAATAATTTCCCTTTTTGAGTCAAGCGATAATCCCTAAAATATTCACGTTGATCCAATGTGTCTCCCATTACATAATTGAATGAGGTTTTCTCAGGATTATCAAAGTGGTACATAATATTTTTCACATATTGAGCATCGAGGGTTTTAGGAGGTCCCCCATCTCCATGAGCAGCAAGTACACCTAATTTTTTTGGTATTTCGTGTTCCATATCCATAACTAAAGATAAAGAACAACTAAGAACAACAAATAAAAATTACTTAGTGATAAAGCAAACAAGCACACACGAGAATATTCACCCCACGCTATTGCTCCCCGGCAACGGCGCCAGAAAAAGGTCTTGATAACCCACAAGTATAGGGGATCAATTGTAGCCTCTTTCGATAAGTAAGAGTGTCGAACCCAACGAGGAGCTAAAGGTAGAACAAATATTCCCTCAAGTTCTATCGACCACCGATACAACTCTACGCACGCTTAACCTTCGCTTTACCTAGAACAAGTATGAAACTAGAAGTACTTTGTAGGTGTTGTTGGTAGGTTTGCAAGAAAGTAAAGAGCACGTAAATAAAATCTAGGGGCTGTTTAGATAAAGTCACAACTAAATTAGTTTTAGTAAAGAGCTTTTTGTTACGAGAAAGTTATTTGTCCCTAGGCAATCGATAACTAGACCGGTAATCATTATTGCAATTTTATTTGAGGGAGAGGCATAAGCTAACATACTTTCTCTACTTGGATCATATGCACTTATGATTGGAACTCTAGCAAGCATCCGCAACTACTAAAGATCATTAAGGTAAAACCGACCCATAGCATTAAAGCATCAAGTCCTCTTTATCCCATACGCAACAACCCCCTTACTCGGGTTTGTGTTTCAGTCACTCACGCAACCCACTATAAGCGAATATGAACGTATTGCAACACCCTACAGCGGGAATCGCTCACGCTTGCGCGACATGGAGAGTGCCATAGGACAGCACCAATAATAAAACATACAACTCAAACCAATCACGATCATCAAATAACCCATAGGACAAAACGGATCTACTCAAACATCATAGGATAGCCATACATCATTGAGAAATAATATATAGTGTTGAGCACCATGTTTAAGTAGAGATTACAACGGGTAAGAGAGAGGTTACACCGCTGCATAGAGGGGGGAAGAGTTGGTGATGATGGCGGTGAAGTTGTTGGTGAAGATTGCGGTGATGATGATGGCCACGGCAGCGTTCCGGCGCCACCAGAAGAGAAGGGGAGAGGGGGCCCCTTCGTCTTCTTCCTTGACCTCCTCCCTAGATGGGAGAAGGGTTTCCCCTCTGGTCCTTGGCCTCCATGGTGTGGGAGGGGCGAGAGCCCCTCCGAGATTGGATCTATTTCTCTGTCTCTCTCTGTTTGTGCGTTCTGGTCTGCTGCCCTTTCACCGTTTCGTGTATATATGGAGATTCGTAACTCCGATTGGATTGAAACCTTCGCCCAGATTTTTTTCCAAAAATTAGCTTTCTTGCGGCCGAAGAAGGGCATCAACTGCCTTACGGGTGGACCACGAGGGTCAGGGGCGCGCCCAGGGGGTGGGGCACGCCCCCTGCCTCGTGGCCACCTCGGGCACCGTCTCGCGTTGATTCTTCTTCCGGAATTTTCCAAATATTCCAAAAATATTCTCCGTCCGTTTTTATTCCGTTTGATATGGGGTTTCTGCGAAACATAAAACATGCAACAAACAGGAACTGGCACTGGATCAATATGTTAGTCCCAAAAATAGTATAAAAGTTGCCAAAAGTATATGGAAGTTGTATAATATTGGCATGGAACAATCAAAAATTATAGATACGACGGAGACGTATCATTGAGTCATCATCCTCTTAGTAAAAAGCACCAGTTGGAGAGCACCGCTGTCGTTTGCATCCATTACTGTTAATTTATATTGAGTATGACTGGATCTCTTTTACCATGAATTACAATGTTTAGTCAGTCCTTGATCTTTAAAGGTGCTCTGCATTTATGTTTTGCGGTCTCAGAAAGGGCTAGTGAGATACCATCTTGTTATATCATATTATGATTGTTTTGAGAAAGTGTTGTCATCCGAGATTTATTATTATTGCTCGCTAGTTGATTATGCCATTGATATGAGTAAACATGAGACCTAAATGTTATTGTGAATATGGTTAGTCATAATCTTTGCTGAAAACTTGAATGCTGGCTTTACATATTTACAACAACAAGAGCAAACAGAGTTTGTAAAAGTTTTTCTTTATCACTTTCAATTTATCAACTGAATTGCTTGAGGACAAGCAAAGGTTTAAGCTTGGGGGAGTTGATACGTCTCCGTCGTATCTACTTTTCCAAACACTTTTGCCCTTGTTTTGGACTCTAACTTGCATGATTTGAATGGAACTAACCCGGACTGACGCTGTTTTCAGCAGAATTGCCATGGTGCTATCTTTGTGTAGAAACAAAAGTTCTCGGAATGACCTGAAACTTCATGGAGATTATTTTTGGAAATAATAAAAAAATACTGGCGCGCCCCCCTGTCTCGTGGGCCCCCTGGAGCTCCACCGACCTCAACTCCAACTCTATATATTCACGTTCTGGGAGAAAAAAATCAGAGAGAAGGATTCATCGCGTTTTACGATACGGAGCCGCTGCCAAGCCCTAATCTCTCTCGGGAGGGCTGATCTAGAGTCCGTTCGGGGCTCCGGAGAGGGGAATCCGTCGCCGTCGTCATCATCAACCATCCTCCATCACCAATTTCATGATGCTCACCGTCGTGCGTAAGTAATTCCATCGTAGGCTTGCTGGACGGTGATGGGTTGGATGAGATTTATCATGTAATCAAGTTAGTTTTGTTAGGGTTTGATCCCTAGTATCCACTATGTTCTGAGATTGATGTTGCTGTGACTTTGCTATACTTAATGCTTGTCACTAGGGCCCGAGTGCCGTGATTTCAGATCTGAACCTATTATGTTTTCATGAATATATGTGAGTTCTTGATCCTATCTTGCAAGTCTATAGTCACCTACTATGTGTTATGATCCAGCAACCCAGAAGTGACAATAATCAGGACCACTCCCGGTGATGACCATAGTTTTAGGAGTTCATGTATTCACTATGTGTTAATGCTTTGGTCCGGTACTCTATTAAAAGGAGGCCTTAATATCCCTTAGTTTCCATTAGGACCCCTGAAAGGACATGCGGTGCCCCCATGTGTGGTTCTGGTAATTGATGATATTCTCTATGGACTAATGGTTGCATTGAGTTATATTTGAAGGATTTGTCCATAGGCATTTCTTGAAGTCCATGTGTTGGTTTCAAGGAGTTTATGTGTTGACCAAGGTGCTATTAAGGAATTATCCAGAGATTGGTCATGTGAGTGTTGAGCTTATTGCAAGCATGTCTTGAAGAAGAAGATTGTGTGATCATTCATGTTTACCTTCAAGACATCATCCAAACGAAGAGAGTTGGAAAGATTCAAGGTTGATCAAGACTAAGTCAAGAGTGAATCAAGTTGATCAACTCACAAAGCGTAAAAGATGTACCGAGAGGGATCAAGTGATCCCATGGTATGGTAAGCATTGTCCATTGCACTTTGTGTACTAACCCATGGTCTATGTGAGAGTTCTATGTGGGGTTAGGTACGTGTCCATGGGCTTGCGTCAAGAGGAAGATATCAAACAACCCATGGAAAGGATGACATCAAGTGGTGATCGTCATCAAGATTTCCGTGTGCAAGTTCAGGTGGAGAATCACGAAGAGATCAAGTTCTTGAAGCTTGCCATCCATTGTGGTGTCAATGGACTTGTGAAGATGTGCCGAAGAGTGGCTCACCCATAGTGGAGTATGGGGGAGCAATCATCTAGTCTCCGTCGACCCAACGCAATCAAGAAAGGTGGTCCATCTTAAGGAGGACAAGATCGTCATCATCTAGCTCAAGTTGATCATGTGCAAGGCAAAGGTTTGCCCTTGGTAGGTTTTCTATTTTACCGGTCTCATGGTGGTAGTTGGGAGACCGGGTTATAGGATCGTTTGCCATACTATCAAGGGGGGCTCTCAAGTTGGTAGCTTGATCATATCGTTAGTAGAGAGCTCAAACCATTGCATCCTAGCATCATGTTTCTTGGTTCTTGTTTGGTTCTCTTTGTGAGTCTTAGAGCTTATGTTCATCTTGATGACAAGCTCGAGTTCATCGAAAACGGAGTTCACATGCCTCTTCTATTGCGTTTTCGGTGTTGTAGTTTTTACCGGTCTTATTCGAGAAAGGGTTCTCACCATTTTCTCTTGGGCCTTTTCTAATTTGCTTATTATTGTTATTTCTATCAAGATTGTGTTAGCCCTTGTCGCTAGCTTTCCAACAAACTTGGTTTCGTCAAATTCAGAATCCGTTTGCAGAAGTTGTGGTAGTTTTGGTGTTCTGAAAAGGCTGCAGCAGTACTACCGCGGACAGGAGCGGATGTAATTTTTTACTACCGCTCTTGGGAGCGGTACTACCGCTTGGAGCGCTACTACCGCGGCTACTTCCGTGGCTACTTCCGCTCCGGACCAAAAACTCGTCACAAGTCCAGCGATGGTAGGCACGGATGTATTTTTTTAGTACCGCTCGCAAGCAGTAGTACCGCTAGCCTTAGCGGTAGTACCACTACCCCTAGCGGTAGTACCATGAGGACGAGCGGTAGTACCGCTCTGTGCGGGCTGTGAGCATAACGGTTGGATTTTTCCCCACCTATAAAAAGGGGTCTTCTTCCCCAATGAACCTTATCCTTTGAGCTCGTGTTCTTCCCCCATTGTTGACCTTCTTCGAGCTTGCTAACTCTCAATCCCTCCATGGATTCTTGCTAGTTTTTGAGGGAAAAGAGAGAGGAGATCTAGATACACATTTCCACCAATCACTTTCTCCTCTATGTGAGGGGAACCCCTTGGATCTAGATCTTGGAGTTCTTGGTGTTCTCCTTCTTGTTCTTCCTCTCATTTTCCTCCCTAGCATTAGTTGCTTTGGTGGGATTTGAGAGAGAAGGACTTGGGCACTCCGTGTGCCCTTGCCATTGCATTTGGTGCATCGGTTTGAGTTCTCCACGGTGATACATGGAAGTTACAAGTTGAGAAGCTTATTACTCTTGGGTGCTTGGTACCCTTGAGCTTGTTCCTCTTGGGTGCTTGGGCGCCCTAGATGGTTGGTGGTGTTCGGAGCTCAATCATTGTGGTGTAAAGCTCCGGGCAAGCGTCGGGGTCTCCAATTAGGTTGTGGAGATCGCCCCGAGCAATTTGACGGGTACCGGTGACCGCCCCCAAGGGTTGCCAAAGTGTATAGGTTCGGCGACCGCCCCCAAGGGTTGCCATTTGTACGGGTTCGGTGACCGCCCTCAAGGGTCCCTTAGTGGAATCACGGCATCTTGCATTGTGCGAGGGCGTGAGGAGATTACGGTGGCCCTAGTGGCTTCTTGGGGAGCATTGTGCCTCCACACCGCTCCAAACGGAGATTAGCATCCGCAAGGGTGTGAACTTCGGGATACATTGTCGTCTCCGCGTGCCTCGGTTATCTCTTACCCGAGCCCTTTACTTATGCACTTTACTTTGTGATAGCCATATTGTTTCTTGTCATATATCTTGCTATCACCTAAGTAGTTTTTCTTGCTTAACATAAGTTGTTGGTGCACATAGGTGAGCCTAGTTGTTGTAGGTTTTGTGCTTGACAAATTAACCGCTAGGTTTATTCCGCATTTGTTCAAGCCTCAACCGTAATTATTTTAAAGCGCCTATTCACCCCCCTCTAGGCGACATCCATGATCTTTCAATTGGTATCAGAGCCTCGTCTCTCTTTATTAGGCTTTACCACCTAGAGAGTAAAGATGTCGACTAGGAGTTTAGGATTCTCTGACACTCTTAGTTTCGATGGCACAAATTTTGATGTTTGGGTAATTCGCATGCTTAATCTCTTTAGGGTCATGGACGTAAATTTAGAGAGAATTGTAGATATGGTGTTTTCTCCTCTAAAGGATCCCCAAAGATTATCTTTAGAGGATGAGAAAAACTCTTATCTCAATGCTCAAGCTTCTAATGTGGTTTTCGATGCTTTGAGCAATGTAGTTATATTTCAACTCATGCCGTTTCGGGATGCTCATGAGTTGTGGACAAAGCTTCAAGATAAATATGGTGTGTCCAAGATTTGTGGGGATGATTGTTCTCCCTCCACCTCTGGTCGTGTTGCCTTCTCAACTTCTTCTACTTCACCTACATGTGGATTTCCACAAGGTAATGCTATGGTGAGTAGTGTTCGTCATTGCAATGATGATAGTGTGCTTGTTCTTGGTGATCCTTCATCATTATCTTATTGCAATGGTCTCTCTTTGGACTTTAACACTTCGAGCACCTTACATGTTTCACATGCTTGTGTTGATAGTCCTTGCATATCATGTAGAAATTGCTTGACTAAATCTCATGATGATAGGCTTGCTATATCTTGTTGCCATAATAAAAATGCATGTATTTCCTCGAGTTGTTGTGCTAACAATGTAGAGGAAACCCAACACTCCATGGAACAAGATGTGGTCTTGAATGGTGCTTCAAGGGATCCTACATCATCATCTATTGCATTTTGCTTTATGGCCAAGGCTTCAAAGGTATCTCCCACTTTGAATCCCAATATATCTTGTGATGATATTGATGATGGCAAGAGTGATGATGATGTTGATTATGATGAAGATAATGATGATGTTGCCTCCTTAAAAATAAAGGGGGAAATGATTTTTAAAGCTCTTCTTAAGAATAAAATTGCTCGTTCCAACTTCATGGAAATCATGTGTATTGCTATTGAGGGCAAGAAATATATTGATGAGTTGGAATCTCGTCTTGAGGAGCATGAGGTCACCATTGATAAAATGGAAGGTCATGAGCGTGATTACGCTAATGAGATTGCAGACCTCTCTCAAGCTCTTGAACTTGAACAAACCACCAAGAATCTCTTGAGGAGACTTTTGCTCTAGAATTATCTAGAGTGAAGGAATCTCATGATAGAGCTCTTAAGGTGGCCAATGTTTTTGAAACTAAAAATGAGAAGCTTGAAGTTGCGCATGCTAAACTTCTTGAGGACTTTGGGCACCTTGAAAATGGCTCAAGAGTCATTAAGAGTGAGATCATCAAACTCACCGAGTCTCATGCACAACTTAAAGCTTCATATTCAAAAGAGCTTTCCAAGTTTCCTTCTCCTCTTGGTATTATTGATGATGCTTGTGCTACTAACTCTATTACTTGTGAAGCATCCATTTTGAAGGAGAATGTTGAGCTTCGGACTCAACTTGAGTTGCTATCTAGTAATTATGGGAAATTGGAAGAAAGTCATGAAAAGATCTCAAGCTCTCATGATGATCTTCTAGTATCCCATAATATGTTAAAGATAGATCACGAGGACATGATTGCTAAGGTAACATCTAGTGAGCCTCATGTGGATACTAGCACCACTTCTAGTCAAAATACTATATTGCCATGTGTTAGTCCTTGTAATCCATCTACTCACAATGTTGGTACATCATGTGATGAATTGCTTTCCTTGCCTTGTTGCTCTAACGATGAAGCTTATACTTCCTCTAGTACTTGTGTTGAGACTAACCATGTAGAGGAAATCAAAGAGCTCAAGGCCCAAGTCACTTCTTTGAAGAAAGACTTGGAAAAGAGTCATGAAGGGAAATCCACACTCAACAATATCTTGAGTGTGCAAAAATCCCCCAATGACAAAGGTGGACTTGGATTCAACTCCAATAAGAAGAAGTCCAAGATGAAAAAGAAGAAGGGGCAAGAACAAGTCAAGAATTCGGCCAAGATTGTTTGCTTCAAGTGCAAAATTGAAGGGCATCATGTGAGATCTTGCCCATTGAAGAAGAAGGCCATTAGTGACAAGCAACAAGGGAAGCGGCCACAAGTTCAATCTCATGCTCAACCACAAGTTGAAGAAATGCCTCTTCCCAAGAATACTCAAGCTAATGCTTCTCAAGTAGAGAAATCAAGTGAGAAGAAAGTGAAGAGTAGACGTTGCTACTTATGTCGTGAGAAAGGTCACCTCGCTTCTTCATGCACTAGTGGTAACTTATCCAACCCAATTATTATTGATAATATCTATTCTCTTGGGAAGGATAAGGTTGGCAATGTGATTGCCAAGTTTGTTGGTACTCAAAGTGGTGTCAAGAAAAGAACCATTTGGGTTGCCAAGCCTATTGTGACTAACCTCTTAGGACCCAACTTTGTTGGGGACCAACAAGCTCAAACTTGATCAATAGGTGTTGTTGGAGGGCATTGGAGACTTAGCTACATTATGAAGAATTAAGGGGTCTTCATCATTCATATTGCTTCAAGCCAAGTCATTCGGATTATCAAGTTTCTATCTCATATCCAATGTGCCTCCTTGCGGTAACTTGTACTTAAATTGTTTACATTGAAAGTTACTTGCCCCTTTGCATGTTTTGGTTTTGTTCCTTGCATGTGTTTGTATATGTTGTGCCTCCAATTTTCTTATCTTGAGTAATCAAGTATGTGTGTGTTGGTTTGCACATCATGTACGTGTGTGTAGTGCGTTGAGCCTTTTGCATCTTGTTTGTATCTTAATTGGCTCTTGTGAGAGATTAATGGAACATCCCATTTTGGGGGAGTGATGTGCTTTGTGCACCTCACGGTCCCACAAATGTGTGTACATGAAGAATACCACCTAGTATTGATATTGCAAGCTTATCTAGATACTATGTGTTATGTCTTCTCATGAGAAATTCAAATTCTAAATAGTCCATTAATTATCTCTTGTTGGATCCTTTTATTTGCCTCTTGTTTCTCCTTAAATGGTATCACATTATGGGGGAGTAATATGCTATGTGTATATTACTAGCCTAGAAAATGTGTACATTTGAGATATTGTCACCTAGAGTTGATATTGTAAATTATCTTGTTCCTAGGTGGCATGTTATCTCTACAAGTTGCATATTTTCTTATGTTTGGTGTCAAGATGATGTTGGATATCCTTGCTATCTACCACCGGGAATTATCTCCAAATACTTCTTGTCTTTTGATAATTGGTACTCACATATGTGGTAGAAATTATTGATCATCTTTACATTGGATTTTGCTTTTATTTGCCTTATCTCTTGCCTAGGATTGTGTCAACTCCCATTGTATTCCATACCACTTGTGGATCTTGTTATTTCCTTGAGAGTGTCTAGTGTTTGTATAGATACAGTGAAAGTGGTGATGCCATCTTGTGCTTTTTGTGTTCAAATGCAAATTCTCTATAATGCACAATGCTTGGGGGAGCTATCCTATTTTTCTTGGAATGCTCACCTCGTGATCATTATCAAGTGTGTGTTGGTGGAATGCAAACCGTTTATTTTTGGTACTTTGTGCCATCATGAAACTTTGTAGAGCACGAGGTTTGTTTGGAACCATTCTCTCTTTTGTGAGTTTCACATCTTTCTTTTTGAGTGTGCCAATGGATATTTCATTCCTTGATGTATATCTTCCAAGTGATGGTTTCTCCTTTTGGTATCCTTTTCACTTGGTATTCCTTTTTCATTTGGTGTTGGTTCTTGAAAGTCTTTAGCTTGCATATTTACTTCATGTATTTTCTTTTGCATGGTTTCTTTCTTTGACCCAATATATAAGGTAAACTCCACCAAGTCTCAAATTGGATGAGATGTGCATGATATTTATGTTCAAATTTGTATGCACATATTTATGTGGAGTTTGTCCTATGTATTGTTGGTGTTTCTAACTCTTTGGTCCCAATGAGTTTGGGTACCATTTTTTTTGTGTTGTTGTTCTAGGAACAATTGGAGATGCATTGGATGCTCAGCTCACTCACAAGGAAGGTGGTGTCACCATGTGCTTATTGGAGTCAAGCTAGGATGCTCAATGAACTACTATCTATTACCTTTAATTGGTTTCTTCTACATCCTTCCAATGATATCTCGGCAACAAGTATCTATTCATGCATTCTTTTCTTGCATTCAACCTTGTGTAGGTTGCATCTTGGCATGATATTCGTTCCATCTTGTGATACTTGTTTCCTTTCTCAAAGCATCTCAACGATGATCTCATGTTGCTAGTTGTGATGTATTTGATGGTTGTATGGTAGGAATTCATTTATATACAATAAGACCATATCTAGCCATGTGCTATGCTTCCAAGCAAATGTCTTATTGGTATATCTATGGCTTCCTTTTGGATATCTTGTTCCTTAGTGTTGTAACTATTTCGAGTGTACATCCTTCTTTGTAGATATATATCATCATGATTTCGTCTACCTAGAACCTTATACACTTGAGAGAAATTACATCTCTAGATGATATCCTTTCTTTCATGTCCACCTTCTCTTTCTTATGTTATTTCTTTGGTGGCTCCGTGAAAGCTTTTGCCTTGAGTGCGTATCTTATCTCGTTGCATCTTGATGCACTCTTGTGTGGTGAAGATTATTTTCCTCATGCTTGTCCTTATGAGGCTTTTGCCATCTTAATTGGTATCCCTCGTCTTGATGAGGCTTTCTTCTTCTGTCTTCACCATGGGTTGTCGCAAGCTTTGTTGTTATCTTTTTAGTGAGCTTGTGAACCCATTTGCTAGTTGGGTGTGTGTGGGGAGGACATGTCATGCACCGTGTATCTCATTTATCCAAGACTATGTTGATGCTTAATGCTCATCCTTATTTTAGTCTTCTCAAGTGCTTTTCCATGACTCACACACATCATTTTGGTTGAGCCTATTCTTAAGTTGCCTCTTTTACATGTTGCTCAACCATGTGTTTATTGCAAGTCCTAGGCTTTGTTTCCTATTTGCTACCTTGCACTTGTTGTAAGTTTCTATTGATTTTGGGGGAGCTATGATCCTATTTTGTGCACTTTGTATCCAAATAAAAAAATTCTTATGTGTGCACAAATCATGGGGATCTCCTCTAGTTTTCTTTAGAACACTCCTTTACTCATATCGTAATATCCTTATTCATGTGGCTCATAGGATCTTCGGTCTAGTTGGTTCAATTGATATCCTTTGTTTTCTTGCTTCAATTGGTATCTTTTGATTGCTTGATTGCTTGTTTCTCTTTTTTTAATGTCTTTGTGGCATATCATTCTTTTGCTATCTTTGTGCCTCAATATAGTTTGTGTTCCTCCAAGTATTTACCTTTGGATATGTGTGTTGCATTCCACTCACTTGTTGAGAAATACACAATTTATGGAGGACCACAATTTATATTGGCCTTTTAAGCTTTTCGCCCATTTTGGCAATCGATGCCAATGGGGGAGAAGTTTCAGAGAGTTTTGTGGAGAAGTTTAGAGAGTTGTCTCTTCTGGCTTTGGTTTGTTCCTAAGCATATGCATCTCCTACGCATGCATTATTGGTTGTTGCATGGCATGGTGATGCATAATTCCTTATATAAACTCTCTTGAAAGTGATTGTCATCAATTACCAAAATGGGGGAGATTGAAAGGACATGTGGTGCCCCCATGTGTGGTTTTGGTAATTGATGACATTCTCTATGGACTAATGGTTGCATTGAGTTATATTTGAAGGACTTGTCCATAGGCATTTCTTGAAGTCCATGTGTTGGTTTCAAGGAGTTTATGTGTTGACCAAGGTGCTATTAAGGAATTATCCAAAGATTGGTCATGTGAGTGTTGAGCTTATTGCAAGCATGTCTTGAAGAAGAAGATTGTGTGATCATTCATGTTTACCTTCAAGACATCATCCAAACGAAGAGAGTTGGAAAGATTCAAGGTTGATCAAGACTAAGTCAAGAGTGAATCAAGTTGATCAACTCACAAAGCGTAAAAGATGTACCGAGAGGGATCAAGTGATCCCATGGTATGGTAAGCATTGTCCATTGCACTTTGTGTACTAACCCATGGTCTATGTGAGAGTTCTATGTGGGGTTAGGTACGTGTCCATGGGCTTGCGTCAAGAGGAAGATATCATACAACCCATGGAAAGGATGACATCAAGTGGTGATCGTCATCAAGATTTCCGTGTGCAAGTTCAGGTGGAGAATCACGAAGAGATCAAGTTCTTGAAGCTTGCCATCCATTGTGGTGTCAATGGACTTGTGAAGATGTGCCGAAGAGTGGCTCACCCATAGTGGAGTATGGGGGAGCAATCATCTAGTCTCCATCGATCCAACACAATCAAGAAAGGTGGTCCATCTGAAGGAGGACAAGATCGTCATCATCTAGCTCAAGTGGATCATGTGCAAGGAAAAGTTGTGCCCTTGGTCTCATGGTGGTAGTTGGGATACCGGGTTATAGGATCGTTTGCCGTACTATAAAGGGGGGTTCTCAAGTTGGTAGCTTGATCGTATCGTTAGTAGAGAGCTCAAACCATTGCATCCTTGCATCATGTTTCTCGGTTCTTGTTTGGTTCTCTTTGTGAGTCTTAGATCTTATGTTCATCTTGATGACAAGCTCGAGTTCATCGAAAACGGAGTTCACATGCCTCTTCTATTGCATTTTTGGTGTTGTAGTTTTTACCGGTCTTATTCGAGAAAGGGTTCTCACCATTTTCTCTTGGGCCTTTTCTAATTTGCTTTTATTGTTATTTCTATCAAGATTGTGTTAGCCCTTGTCGCTAGCTTTCCAACAAACTTGGTTTCGTCGAATTCGGAGTCCGTTTGCAGAAGTTGTGGTAGTTTTGGTGTTCTGAAAAGGCTGCAGCAGTACTACCGCGGACAGGAGCGGATGTAATTTTTTACTACCGCTCTTGGGAGCGGTACTACCGCGGCTACTTCCGTGGCTACTTCCGCTCCGGACCAAAAACTCATCCCAAGTCCAACGGTGGTAGGCACGGATGTATTTTTTAGTACCGCTCGCAAGCAGTAGTACCGCTACCCCTGGCGGTAGTACCATGAGGACGAGCGGTAGTACCGCTCTGTGCGGGCTGTGAGCATAATGGTTGGATTTTCCCCACCTATAAAAGGGGTCTTCTTCCCCAATGAACCTTATCCTTTGAGCTCGTGTTCTTCCCCCATTGTTGACCTTCTTCGAGCTTGCTAACTCTCAATCCCTCCATGGATTCTTGCTAGTTTTTGAGGGAAAAGAGAGAGGAGATCTAGATCCACATTTCCACCAATCAATTTCTCCTCTATGTGAGGGGAACCCCTTGGATCTAGATCTTGGAGTTCTTGGTGTTCTCCTTCTTGTTCTTCCTCTCATTTTACTCCCTAGCATTAGTTGCTTCGGTGGGATTTGAGAGAGAAGGACTTGGGCACTCCGTGTGCCCTTGCCATTGCATTTGGTGCATCGGTTTGAGTTCTCTACGGTGATACGTGGAAGTTACAAGTTGAGAAGCTTATTACTCTTGGGTGCTTGGTACCCTTGAGCTTGTTCCTCTTGGGTGCTTGGGCGCCCTAGACGGTTGGTGGTGTTCGGAGCTCAATCATTGTGGTGTAAAGCTCCGGGCAAGCGTCGGGGTCTCCAATTAGGTTGTGGAGATCGCCCCGAGCAATTTAACGGGTACCGGTGACCGCCCCCAAGGGCTGCCAAAGTGTACGGGTTCGGCGACCACCCCCAAGGGTTGCCATTTGTACGGGTTTGGTGACCGCCCTCAAGGGTCCCTTAGTGGAATCACGGCACTTGCATTGTGCGAGGGCGTGAGGAGATTACGGTGGCCCTAGTGGCTTCTTGGGGAGCATTGTGCCTCCACACCGCTCCAAACGGAGATTAGCATCCGCAAGGGTGTGAACTTCGGGATACATCGTCGTCTCCGCGTGCCTCGGTTATCTCTTACCCGAGCCCTTTACTTATGCACTTTACTTTGTGATAGCCATATTGTTTCTTGTCATATATCTTGCTATCACCTAAGTAGTTTTTCTTGCTTAACATAAGTTGTTGGTGCACATAGGTGAGCCTAGTTGTTGTAGGTTTTGTGCTTGACAAATTAACCGCTAGGTTTATTCCGCATTTGTTCAAGCCTCAACCGTAATTATTTTAAAGCGCCTATTCACCCCCCCCCTCTAGGCGACATCCACGATCTTTCAACCCCGCTGCCACGGGAGGGTAGGACAAAAGATGTCATGCAAGTTCTTTTCCATAAGCACGTATGACTATATTCGGAATACGTGCCTACATTACATTGATGAATTGGAGCTAGTTCCGTGTCACCCTATGTTATAACTGTTGCATGAATAATCGCATCCGGCATAATTCTCCATCACCGATCCAATGCCTACGAGCTTTTCACATATTTTTCTTCTCTTAGTTACTTTACTGTTGCCACTGTTACAATCACTACAATACTATCACTGTTACTTTTGCCACCATTACCGTTACTTCCATACTACTTTGCTACTAAATACTTTGCTGCAAATATTAAGTTATCCATGTGTGGTTGAATTGACAACCTAACTGCTAATACTTGAGAATATTCTTTGGCTCCCCTTGTGTCGAATCAATAAATTTGGGTTGAATACTCTACCCTCGAAAACTGTTGCGATCCCCTATACTTGTGGGTTATCACCTATGCATAGGGATTTTGTGAGCAAACAACTTATGGGAACAATAATCAACTAGCATAGGAAGGCAAAACAAGCATAACTTCAAAACTTTAAGCACATACAAAGGAAACTTGATATTATTGCAATTATTACAAGCATATATTACTCCCTCGTAATAATTTTCAGTAGCATCATGAATGAGTTCAACAATATAACTATCACATAAAGCATTCTTTTCATGATCCATAAGCATAGAAATTTTATTACTCTCAACATAAGCAAAATTCTTCTCATTCGGAATAGTGGGAGTATCATAAGAAACTCGAATACTATAAATTGTTTCCATATTAAAAGAGTAATGTTCAGAAAAAGGGTAATCATAATCATAACAATTTTTATAAATATAATCATCACTACTTTTTATAGCATAAGTTTCATCAGAATAATCATCATAAGTAGGAGGCATGCTATCATCATAATAAATTTGCTCATCAAAACTTGGGAGGCTAAAAATATCATCTTCATTAAACATAGCACCCCCAAGCTTGGGACAAACATTAATTGCAGCAAATATATTCTCAAACATGTCATTCTCATCAAGCATAGCATCCCCAAGCTTGGGCCTTTTCATATCATAAGAATAATCACTCTCATCATTAATAGTATGGATAGCACCAATAGTATAGCAATTATCATCATCACAATGAGTAGTAGGAGCAACATCATTTGGGAGGGATACCTCTCTACCTTTGCTTCTCCGTCTTTTCTTTTTCTTCTTCACATCATGTGTGGGTTTAACTCTCTCTTTTGACCTCCTTATTAATGAGATTGGTTGAATAGAAAGCTCCTCCTCGTTACCTGATTCATCATAAGAAATAATAGGAGGATATTGGGAAGTCTCTTCGCTTTCATTAGTATTCTCTTCATCTTCTATTTGTTTTATTTTCTTTATGTAATTGGCAATATAAGAATTTTCAATGCAATTCACCGCACAATACATAAAAATTTCTTCTAGATCAAAATCAAGAACTTTATCAAGGACAAATTCTGGCATATCCTTAGTTATACGTTTCATTTCTTCATAACCCAAAACCAAACTAAGTTCATGATGTGCAAGGGAAATCAAGTCATCGCAATTTTTGGACACGATATGATCATGAAACAATTTGCATTGGGGATTTAAACGATCACGTTCATTGCAAAGTTCACAAGAATGGCAAAGAAATTTTAAATTTTCAGCACAGGCATCTAGCCTCTCTTGCAACCATTTAGTTTCTAAATACTTATGCCTCTTGCAAAATCTATCTTCCCTATTTGGTGTGTACTTGCAAACTCTATGCACTCCACAAAAAATGACATGCTTATAAGAGACATTTTCGCCATAACTAGTGCAATCATCATTAGTACTATGGATATTCAAAGAGTTCATACTAACAACATTGCAATCATGCTCATCATTCAAAGATTTAGTGTCAAACATTCTAATGCATTCTTCCTCTAGCAATTGAGCACAATTATCGGAATCCTTATTTTCCTGAAAGATATTGAAAAGATGAAGCATATGAGGCACCCTCAATTCCATTTTTTTAGTTTTCTTTTATAAACTAAACTAGTGATAAAACAAGAAACTAAAGGATTCGATTGCAAGATCTAAAGATATACCTTCAAGCACTCACCTCCCCGGCAACGGCGCCAGAAACTGCTTGATGTCTACTACGCAACCTTCTTCTTGTAGACGTTGTTGGGCCTCCAAGTGTAGAGGTTTGTAGGACAGTAGCAAATTTCCCTCAAGTGGATGACCTAAGGTTTATCGATCCATGGGAGGCGTAGGATGAAGATGGTCTCTCTCAAGCAACTCTGCAACCAAATAACAAAGAGTCTCTTGTGTCCCCAACACAGCCAATACAATGGTAAATTGTATAGGTGCACTAGTTCGGCGAAGAGATGGTGATACAAGTGCAATATGGATGATAGATATGAGTATTTGTAATCTGAAAATATAAAAATAGCATGGTAACAAGCGATAAAAGTGAGCGTAAACGGTATTGCAATGCTAGGAAACAAGGCCTAGGGTTCATACTTTCACTAGTGCAAGTTCTCTCAACAATAATAACATAATTGGATCATATAACTATCCCTCAACATGCAACAAAGAGTCACTCCAAAGTCACTAATAGCGGAGAACAAACAAAGAGATTATTGTAGGGTACGAAACCACCTCAAAGTTATTCTTTCTGATCGATCTATTCAAGAGTCCGTAGTAAAATAACACGAAGCTATTCTTTCCATTCAAGCTATCCTAGAGTTCGTACTAGAATAACACCTTAAGACACAAATCAATCAAAACCCTAATGTCACCTAGATACTCCAATGTCACCTCAAGTATCCGTGGGTATGATTATACGATATGCATCACACAATCTCAGATTCATCTATTCAACCAACACAAAGAACTTCAAAGAGTGCCCCAAAGTTTCTACCGGAGAGTCAAGACGAAAACGTGTGCCAACCCCTATGCATAAGTTCACAAGGTCACTGAACCCGCAAGTTGATCACCAAAACATACATCAAGTAGATCACGTGATATCCCATTGTCACCACAGATAAGCACATGCAAGACATACATCAAGTGTTCTCAAATCCTTAAAGACTCAATCCGATAAGATAACTTCAAAGGGAAAACTCAATCCATTACAAGAGAGTAGAGGGGGAGAAACATCATAAGATCCAAGTATAATAGCAAAGCTCGCGATACATCAAGATCGTGCCAAATCAAGAACACGAGAGAGAGAGAGAGAGAGAGAGAGAGAGAGAGATCAAACACATAGCTACTGGTACATACCCTCAGCCCCGAGGGTGAACTACTCCCTCCTCGTCATGGAGAGCGCCGGGATGATGAAGATGGCCACCGGTGAGGGATCCCCCCTCCGGTAGGGTGCCGGAACGGGTCTAGATTGGTTTTCGGGGGCTACAGAGGCTTGCGGCGGCGGAACTCCCAATCTAGGTTATGTTCTGGTGGTTTCTGTATATAAAAGAGGTTTTGGCATCGAGAACAAGTCAGGGGGGTCTCCAGGCTGTCCACGAGGTAGGGGGGCACGCCCAGGGGGTGGGCGCGCCTCCCACCCTCGTGGGCAGCCCGGGACTCTTCTGGCCCAACTCTTTTACTCCATGGCCTTCTTCTGGTCCAAAAATAAGCTCCGTCAAGTTTCAGGTCAATTGGACTCCATTTGGTTTTCCTTTTCTGCGATACTCAAAAACAAGGAAAAACAGAAACTGGCACTAGGCTCTAGGTTAATAGGTTAGTCCCAAAAATCATATAAAATAGCATATAAATGCATATAAAACATCCTAGAAGGATAATATAGTAGCATGAATACTTCATAAATTATAGATACGTTGGAGACGTATCACAGTCCAATGGCCATGGTTTGCTCGAAGAGGCCCAGTAATTAACCGCCACGGGGGGTCCCCGGCCCAGCCCTCCGGGTCGAGAGACGTCATGGTGAGTACCCCCTAGTCCAGGACACCTATCTCGGATGAACAGTGGACCATACCTAATGATAGGCTGTTCACTACGAGGAAATGCTCTTTGGTAAATGAAAATCATCCACGCTTGAATCACTGCTATGAGTGATGCTGACTGAATTACCAGCTTCGTTTGTTCGTCCGTACCGTCCTAGACATCGATGAGTCGGTAAGAAATGGCCAAATCTAACCCAATTCATTCCTAGCAAACGAACAGAGGAGGGGGGTGTATGATACCTGCTTTGGAGACGACAAGGAGGACGGGAGGGGGGCATGGGTGAGACGAGGAGGACGAGACAGAGGCCAAGAATAAGGGGAGAAGCATCTCTTGCTGCTGGAGAGTGATGTTGTCGCCGCTGCTGCTTGCGCATATCTAAGTCGCCGCCGCCGCCAGTGCCAAGAACTAAGAGCTAGTCCAAGAGCAAGTTGTGAGCGAGTAATGGGGTGAGGCTAGATTTCGCGCCATCCCGTGTTGGCACATTTCAGCCTCCCACCATCTATGTGCCTGGTCCCCCCTACATCACCACGCACGTCGTTCACCTTCTTGCGCCCAATTCAACGGTTGATTCGAGTGTTCCTAGCGAGCCAGGCTGTGGGCTGCTTTAAGGTCAGTGCGTGTGCCAGTCAGGGCCCCTAGTATGCTACCAAACGTGATTTTTTGCACCCAGTGGCCTTGTTTGGGCCCCTAGTATGCTACCCAACGTGATTTTTTTGCACCCAGTGGCCCTATTTGGGGGTTATGCAGGTAACCAAATGCACCCTAGTACTACAAAATAGGCTAGCACACAAAAGGTCCTTCAATGACAAGCGAGATAATGGAGGGCATCATTCACTGATCTCCCGGCACTAGCGACAGTAAGTATGTTCGTCACCGGTAGTCTCTTAGCAATGACAGGCTACTTCCAGCAGAGGAGGGCCGAGATTTAGATATGGGTTGGAAGGGGGCACGAAGAGACAAAAAATAATAATGTAACGTGCACAATCATCTAGTTCCAGGGTGCTCATTTGTTTGATTAGAGTGATTGTTATTATTTCCACTAGCTCCTCTTTGATTGCTTTATAAACTTCAAACTTAGCCATACCACCCAGTTCGGATAGTGGAATTATAGTATTAGTGTGTGATGCCTAATACTTATCGGTGAGGATAAAGAAAATATCACGCATATGAGCTAGTTCCATCCAAGTTAAGAAAAACATTATAATATGCATACCAACATTATTCTGTACACATTAGTGAAAGGAGAAACTAGCCAATAACCACACAATCTCCATTCGACGTTGCACGCACGGTTGCAAAGTGAGGCGTGGTAGCACCAGCATAGATAAGTTGCATCCTTATCGGTGAATGAATTTTTTTCCCTTCTCAAACCGCTGGCGACACCGAGAGGATCTACTCAATAACTGGTTGGATCGACTAGTACCTCAGCTCCTTTCTAGTAAGTTTCTTCTTTTTTCATTAATGCAGTTATTGGGCTTCAAGCCTATGTGGCATTATTGGCAGGGGCCAATTGTTCTTAATTGCAAGTAATTTGAAGTAAACGTTTTAGGAGGGGGGTGATGGCTACCGCTTGTCCCCCCTCGGTACCGCCCCCGAGCTCAAGCACCCACCATAGTTTACTAGCTTACTAGTGGCCAGGCCTTTTTTAAGTTCGTCACTGGTAACATTCCAGCCTTGAGAAAAAACGCTGCCACGACAATGTTTTTGCTATCGTGGAGCATTTTGCACTTGATCATCATATTGTATCACATATATAAATTGATGTATCAACATTCAAACATGCATCCATATTACAAAATTGCATTACATTAATCACATTACATCAAGGACGAGTGTCAGGACCGGTAGAACAGGGACCATCATGCCACCTACTCCGGAATTGGAGATCTGACCTCTAGAAGAACCCATTTAACTACCTTACCCAGCGTGTCTGGTGGTTGGACTTAGACCCGGTCACATCCACAACTTCTCACCCAAACTCAGACCTGGCCGAACAATCTAAGAACTCTTCCTAGTTTCGATATCAACTATCACTCATCGACAATCTTGAACTAGAGGGGCCAAAAGGAACAAGGTGGTACAAAACCCATAATATAAATAATAATAACAATATTAATTAGGGTTTGAATTATCAAAACTTGTGTGGTGATTAACATGTTAAAGTTAAGTTAATGCAATGCAATGGTGGCATGATGTCATGATGATTCATACAATATAATAACATCCAAAGGTTTAGGGGATTACTCTAGGGCTATTACAACCATGGTTTGTTGTTGCCGGTGGTCTTCGGTGGCAATGGTTGGGCTCCTTCCCCGGGGCTTGGTGAGGTCGAGGGACGAAGGGCTCTGGGTGAAAGCCTTGCTTCCGATGGGGATCAGTAACCAACGATGATGAAATGGTGGCACCTTTTCCTTTGGAATCGTCGCCGAAGTGTTCCTCGTCTCTAGTAGGTTGTGTTTGGTCGTTCCTTAGGTTGATGTGGTGGTTGTTAGTGTGGTCGAACCTTTTTCGAGGTTTGGAAGGGAGGCGTGGGCGTTTTATAGGCGAAAGATTTATTGATTAACAGGGATCGATGACGATGAAGACAACGCCTGACGGCGACGTGTTTCCTTCCGGAAGGCATCTCCAAAGAGCTCGCTCACTTCTCTCTGGATAGCGGTCGAGTAGGCGATAGGGCTTGAGTTAGACAGTTGTGGCTTTGTGGTTTTCCTGTTCTTTTGGTGTGCCCAATGTCAGGGTTTTCTCTTGATTGTCCTTTAATCAATCAAGGATTTGTGTGCTTTTCGGCCTAATTTCCCTTATAAACATGGCAAAACTCTATTCTTCTTTACAAAATTGCAGGACGGTCCTGCCCTCTTGACGAGCTTCCGTAAAAAAAAGCAAGTTAGAACTATAATTTAAGAATTGAAACTAAAACATAAAAATGGGGGTGGTTTGCTGGCACAAGAATTGCAGTTATAATTTCCAAATCCAATTCCAGCGAATTAGACTAGACGAAGCCAGTTTTTTTCTATCAGCAATGAACTAAATGAAATTTGTGGGAACAACACACTCATGAGACCTACATGCACACATGGACTAGCTAAAATGTGCAGAGTTTCTCCTCAGTGCACCAAATCATCTCCAAAAGTTTCAAATAGTTTAGTGAAATTGTTATGGCGTGAACGGGAGGTTGAAAATTTGAATAGCGAAGCTTTACAAAATACACTTGCAAAAGCACATGGGACCATTTGCATGAATTAATTCGCTAATAAGCCCACAATATAGAATTTGCAATACTTTCGCCAAAATTTTGCAGTGTGAATGTGTGGTTCATAATTTGAATATAGAAGTTTTATGAAAGACACTTTTACAAGTATATCAGGCCGCTTGCACGAACTAATTTTCGAATAAGTTCAAAGTTGCTCCTTTACATGTGGATGGTGCCTATATTTTCTATCTTCTATATCCAAATAACCAGTCCCCACTAACTTATTTCTCAGAACATGCAAACATGTCACCTCACCTAGCAATATGCATGGAAAAAGGCTCACCCCAATATGCAATCATGCATAAGAAAAGGTAGCCCTTAACATGCAAACCTACATAAGAATTTTCATTCTATTATGTTGTTTACATTTTATAACTATATTATCATTATACAATAGTATACCACAATCAAACATATGCATTTTCAATTTTAGTTATCATATTATTACTTCAAATATTCATGTCTCATACAATCAAATATATCGTAAAATGTTTTTGCAACAACGTGTATGGTATTATTTAGTTTTAAATATTTTCCAATCATGCATAAGACAAGGCACACCTCAACATGCAAACATGCATAAGAATTTTCATTATATTATGCTATTTAAATTAACTAAATATTTACAATTATACAATAATCAAGCATATGTATTTTTAATTTTGGATGTCATATTATTACTCTTCTATATCTAAATAGGTAGCCTCCACTCCTATTTATCTCAATATGCAAGCATGCCACCTCATCAAGTAACATGCATGGAAAATGGCTCGCCTCAATATGCAATCAAGCATAAGAAAAGGCACACCTCAACATGTAAACCTGCGTAAGAATTTTCATTCTACTATGCTATTTACATTCAGTAATTACTTTGCAATACAATAATCAAACACAACAAACATATGCATTTTTTAGTTTTAGTTATTCATATTATTAATCCAAATAATCATGTTCCATACAATTAAATATATTACAAAATATTTTCGCAACAGTGTGCAGGGTATCAATCATGTTCCATACAATCAAATATATTACAAAATATTTCCGCAACAACGTGCAGGGTATCATCTAGTTTTAAATGATTTTCAATCACGCATATGAAAAGGCACACCTCAACATGCAAACATGCATAATAATTTTCATTATATTATGCTATTTACATTTAATAAATATTTTACAACTATATAATAATCAAAGACAATCAAGCATATACTAACTCTACTGTCAAAAAACATATATTTTGATACATAGTGTCAAAAAACGCCTTGTATTTTGATAATGAGGGAGTTTAGTTATCATATTATTACTCAAAATATTCATGTTCCATACAATCAAATATATTGCAAAATATTTCCGCAACAATGTAAAGGGTATCTAGTTTTAAATAATTTTCAGAAATTTTATAGCATGAACGTCATATCTTGTTTCTACCAACACGTGGGGCTCACTTGCACAAATTATGGGCCGTAGTTGCCCCTTACCCTTAGGCACACGGACAACGCCAAATATCAAATAATTTCGTGAAAACTATAGTGTGAAAGCTCTACTTGTAAGTTTCGGTTTGCCAATAAGGTCAAAGTAGATCCTCCGTATGTGGACAATGTTGGCCAAAATTGAATTTACTTTTAGCAAAATTTTATGCGTGAACACGAGGTAGTATAAATTCTAAATTGCAAATTTTTGTAGAGTGAACACGCCCATGCAAGACTTCCAGGAGCCGATCATCCCATCTCAGGAATAATGCACTGCATGCCAAAGTCGATTGCACGATTGTAGTGCACGGTGTATGCACTGTGGCTGGCACTCGAGAGCGATGCCCGGCGGCTGGGGCCCCAATGGCATGACAGCGTCGTGCAATGCAATAGCCGAGGTTGGGGGATCGTGGCGTCTGTGGTGCGGCTGCACAGTGAAACGGTGAGGTGGTGAGGCGTTGCGTTATCAGATTCAGTTTGGCACAATTTGTCACTTGGCGGCGTGGATGGGGTTTGCGACATTGCTTCGTGCGTGTGGCTACGCTGCTGCAGACCTGCAGTGTTCGGTGGCTGGGCATTACTTGATAAAGGACGGTGTATTCCAACAACAAAAATGGTATGATCAGCACACTGCACGCTGTTGACACTCCTTGGAGCAGAGCAACCCCCTGACCAAATCATTTCCAATTGCTTTACTCAGCATTTTTGGAATACATCAACATAAGCCGCTAGGTTGAACAGAATGAATCTTTTGATAAACGCATTGACGTGCGCTTAATGTCTTACGTATATTATTAACACGGTATATGTTCAGACACAAGATCGATGGACAAACAAAAGATTGAAAATCGATTGTCCGACCGAGGCCGGACATATCGGATGTCTGATAATGAGTAGAAAATAAAGCAAGTTAAGCCAAAGTATAGGCCATGTGTTCAATTGGCCCAATGCTGGTGATTTTCGAAGGCTTTGACACATCACGCCAATGAGCTCCACATCGCGCCAATGAAAAAGGCCTTCAATATGGCCACAGAATATATCAAACGACCATGTCCTCTGAATAAATCGACAACAAGCAACCACAGTAGGACCGACAGTGCCTGCAAAGCCGGGGAAAGTGTCAGTACAGCGCATTGCAAGAATGCATATATGCACGCAGTAATTAGTTGTCACACTCCAGTTAATGATCGAGGAGGATTAGAGTACAACACAACAATAGTCTAGAACTTTTTGCAAGAAAAGAACTTAGAATTCGCGGATTATAATAGGAGGTAATTGACTATGTATAGTTTGATTTTGATATAGTAGAAACCAATATTAGATCAAAGAGCTTGTTCATTTTAGAGTGGATTCTGTTGTCAGGTAAACAACGGTAGACATGCACTACTATTACAATGTGAATCGAAGGGGGTAGTTTTTTTTCGAATAGAAGGGGGTAGGAATAATTGTTTAAAAAAACGAGATGATTCCCTTGATTTGTATCCTGCATCGTCCGCCTCGACTTCTGTAGTTTTAGAGTTATGGAGGCACGATAGATTCCGGCCCTTGTCGGTGGGAGGGCTTCTACTTCGATTTTAGGTGTTTTTTAGTCTGTTGAGGGTTTGTGTCCTGCCGAGAAAGGCAATGTGGCGGTGGCTCCCTGAAGATGGAATAAACTTCTCCCACCTAGCCCTCGTCCCAACGGTGCGTCTTCCATCGTCAAAGAGCGTGTGAAGGTGTCTCCGGTGAATCTTGTGGGATTTCGTCAGTGTTTGTTTTCGGTGGATCTGCGTGGATCCAGTCTTCGTTCATGTGTCTATAGGATGGATCCTTTGATATACGCTTCTCTTCATTAGCTACAATTGCTGCTCTAGTGCACTGGTCGTTCTTTCGAAACCGGATTCTGCCCCGCTTTATTATAGATAAAGCAACAACCAAACAAAGTATACGTCCAAACAATATAAGGTCGTGAGGTCATTCTCATACAATGCTGATCCCAAGATAATCGGATCACACAGGAAGCAAACGACTACACTACCTAAAGGGACATAAGAAGATCTGAGTGCAACACCATGCCACGCCCAATAACACCTAAGCTTGACGGCAACCCGCCCCAGGAGAGAATACAATGCTAAGTGACACCGCTGCCGAGTCCACACCGGACAAGGGTCTTCACCCGGAATCGTGCCACAGATAGGAGCACCACGAATAAGTCTTCAAGAAGAGAGTGGTCCGCAAGCGTCGCCGTCATCGGGGACAAAGCACAGAGCTTTCACTCGACAACTCCCCGGTGCCACCACAAAGTCTTCAGGACAAGTGTGACGAAAACATATCGCCCCAAATCCGTATCGGGGTGACGCCACTACCAATGACAGAGAGTGCGCCTATCTGCCGCTACACCTCTTTGCCGCTCACACGACCAAGAGGGAAAGCCACCACCACAAACATGGCACTCGCGAGAGAGCCAACCATGTAGACTACCATCTGGGGCGGCTGCCCCGACATTCTTGTCCCAGACATCACCAACCGCCCACATCATGATGCACCAACTACAGTAGGAAGAGTAGAAGGCGCCTCTTTTCACTCATAGACTAGCATTACGCACGAAATATGGGTCAACGCCTCCACGATGGCGCCCATGCCTGCGTCTCTAGCCATTCCCGGGGACCAACCCCATGACTACTGACGGTCGTCGCTGAGCAAGCTCGCATGACGAAGCCCGTGGCCTTCGACGCCAATTAGCCTGACGGAGTAGCCATGTCCTGACCACCACCAACGACCACAGCACCCACAGGGAGAGAGACCTCACCGCCCGCGGGCACCACAGGGACCGAGCCCCCTATCGCCTACTACGGAACAGGAGCTCCGACCCGCCTCGTGCACCAATCTGATCCACCCGAGAATGAGTCCCAAGTCCTGACCATCTCCGCCCGCGCGACCATCCCGTGCCACCGGCCCGAACCTACGAGAAGGGAGGAATCACCACCACCCGCACCCCGCAGCCTCCCGAGCGACTGTAGCAGCATGTTCTACAAGTGCAACCATGGTGCTCCCACCATGACATTGTCATACACAGAGCAAAGCCAAGCCCCCAGGAAAGGGAAGCAACCACCGCCTGCGAGCATCCCGGGCCACCCGCAGCGTAGGACGCCAGATCTGGCCAACCCAGATCGGCCACCATGGCAGCCATGGCCGTGAGCAGCCCCCCACACCGGAGCCACGGGCCAACCCAGGCGTGCACCACACGCACGACCCCGCCGCCGACACCCTCTACCCCATGCGCCATGCCGCACCACGACAGCCGCGGCCAGGAATCACACCGCACCAGCTACTCGCAGCCCCCGCCGCCCCGCGACCAGTCGAGCCCACACAGCCACTACAGCATGAGCGGCCGCCCTCGCCACTGGCACAACCGTCCACGACATCGCCGCCTCGCCTTGCACGAGCACCGCGGTTCCAGGTAGTTGCCGCATCCCATGATGCAGGGGACCCACTGAGGAAGAGAGCTCCGACGCTTCCTACACCGACTGGGTTTTGCCCGATGGCGGCGAGAGTGGTGGGGCGGCGAGAAAGAGGTTGGAGGGTGTGTGTGTGGCAGGGTTCGCCACCTGTTCGCATGAGCTTGTCGGGCGAAGCGTTTTTTTCCGTGCACTAGTCGTGTACTCCCTCATTTCAGAATTATTTATCTCGGAAATGGATGTATCTAAAACTAAAATACGTCTAGATACATCCATTTCTGCGACAAGTAATTCCGAACGGAGGGAGTAGGTCCTTAGCATGACGACTTTTCGACTGAGTACTACAACAAGATCTATTAGGCTCCCATAAGGAAAGGATGATGACGGTGGCATGGTTTTGGCTCGCTATGGTGATTATAGCCATTGCTAGATGATCTATGAACATTGGATTTATAGTTTTAGCTTTTTTTTATTGCCATCGTGTATGGTGTTTGATGAATAGATGGGAAGTCTTTCCGAAAAATAAAATTATATGATTATATTAAGAATACAAATACAGTGGTCGCATTCAGGGTGAACTTACCCGGAAAAGGCACCGGGTGAGTTTGGCCCTTTCTTCCTCGAGGCTCGAGGTAACGAACGGACTCCTCACCGTCTCCCAGATGATAGAGAAGCCCGTCGACGGCGCCGCTGCACTGCCTCCGCCGGGTTCCGTTTCTGCGTCCAGCAGTGACACTGCGAACTCTGATTCCTCACGCGCCTGGCCGCAAGCGCAGCCGCACGCGTCGCAGGGCATCGATGATGGCGGCGACGAGCGAGCGAGTTGCCCGGTTTGGAATCGTTGGAACGCTTGCTCCTTTTTCTAATAATAATAATCGTGAGCTAGATTTATTTTCATATTTTTTAGAATTATAATGGGCTAAGATTTGTCCTACTATTTCTTTACAAAAAAAGGAGGCCCACGGAGGTACGGAACATCGTGCCAAATCGAGAGCTCGAATATTTCTTCTTTGTTTCACCAGGCGATGCTTCCAGTTCCAACCAAAACGGGTTAACACAAACTCTACAT